>NC_091742.1:90473090-90758090 GCF_043380555.1 Nothobranchius furzeri | reverse complement strand
CTGCTATCGAGAGGCACGGACTTTGTAGACTGGTTTTAACATCATGGCCTGTATTTATATACAACCAGTTCAACAACCCCCCAAGGCGCTATACAACACAACCTAACCCCCAAGGTGCTTACGTCCTGTGCCGCTATTGCCCTTATTCCCTTTCTTTAACGCCCATCATCATGCAGGTGATGGGCGTTAAAGAACATTTCCACATTCAGCGTGTGTGTTCAACACATTCTCACTCCCGGCACGTCAAAAACAAACGCTTGGTCAGCCACCCTCCACGTCTGACCCCTGCTCCGCCTCAGACCCCTGACACCAGAAGTGCCCTTTTTCGTTACTTATGTGCGAAAAGGGGTTTTTCCCTTTTCTGACTGCAGATCCCAATGCAGCGTAAGACTGACGTGATGGGATGTCCGCAGCCAGGGCACCAAACAAGCTCATTTAACTGCACCTAAACCTTAACGTTTCACTATTTATAACCTTTCCCTCACCCTATCCTTAACCCTATTGCTACCTAAAACGTTACTCTCACTGTGATCAAGCGTTTGTTTCCCATGTATTCTGACTGTGAATTTTCGTATTTGCTGCCCAAGGGGAACGTTAGAACATACCATCTGGCGAGGGGGAGGTTACAAATACCCTCTACTTTTAACATCCACCTTGGTAGTTGAAACCTCCCCCTCGCGTTGCCTTGGTCCAAACTCGACCAATGACGAGGCGGCTCCCGCCGTTCACTTCGTAGAGCCGGCTTTTGGAGCAATCGACATATCGCTAATGTGTTAGTTAGCAAGATGGTTAAGGTTAGGATAGGGGTGAGGGGAAGGTTAAATAAGAGGATAAGGTTAGGGTGAGGTACAACGAGCTTGTTTGGTGCCCTGGCTGCGGACATCCCATCACGTCAGTTTGACGCTGCATTGGGATCTGCAGTCAGAGAAGGGAAAAAAACCCTTTATGCACATAAGTAACGAAAAAGGGCACTTCTGGCGTCAGGGGTGGCTGACCAAGCGTTTGTTTTTGACACGCTGGGAGTGAGGATGTGTTGAAGTGTTACACAGTGAACGAGACATTCAAGGACCAGAGTCAAAACTGCTGCTTTCAGATTGTAGGAACCTTTCATTGTTCCTGTAACCTTTTCGGGATCCACAGTTTTATTTATTTATTTATTTATTTTTGGACAGATAAGAAGACGGAACCACAGCCATCAGTTCCTATTACCATTTTAGCTCCTACTCTGGGTCTTTTCGTGGTTCCATCAGAACTCTACGATGTTGGTGTTGATATAGATTTCTGCTTCTTAAGTCCCCGCCATTTTAAAAAAACTACAGTTGCCAGTATTACAGCACAACAGCAAAATGGAAGAAAGCTGTGACGAGTGGACCGACGAGGACGTAAAAGCTCTTCTGGCCATCTACTCGACCGAAGATGTTCAGAGAGGGTTCTAGAAAAAGCCAGGTATTACCCCACAAAGCGGTTCAGGGGGAACATGAAGACGTTTGTGAAATGAATGTCATTGTTGGAGGCAGTTCAATCACACCTCTATCAGGTCTCCTGACTACTGTGTGAGTGGAATCTGAAAAGGTTCCCTTGGGAACGGGAGTAATAGGAACTGTTATGGTTCTAAGAGCTTCTCTGTCTGAAAGCAGCTTTTTAGAGGGTTTTAAAAGAACAGATCTGGGTAATCAGAGGGTGGTTACCCTGCATGTTTCTCCAAAAAGCCTCAAAGATTAGGGGTGCTTACTGTTTGAGCGGTCACGCCAGCAAACACAAAGCTTATAGCACCTAATCTTCCCGCATCTACCATTTCTGACCAGCTGAAGGTGATGGACGAGGCCCTGGCTATGATGAATGAACCAAGGCTAGGTGAGTCGCTGTAGATCTGGAGCACACTGTGTCATCACATGTTATTTAAGCAGCTCCATGACGGCTTTACTGCCCTCTGTAGATAAAGGAAAGGTGCCACCAAGCTGTTGGGAAGGTTAAGCCAGTTAGCACTAGCCGTTAGCATGCAGGCTATATCCTCACTCAGCAGAGATGACTGACTTAGTGCGTTGGTTAGAAAAAGCCCTAAGAACCAAGCCCACAGCACGCTGGTTATAGCTATGATGGTGTGGCAAGTTCTCAGCTTTGATTGGTCAACCTTCTCCCCGCCTCCTTCCCCTGGTCCCGGACGGCCCAGAACCCAGAGAGCAGAGAAGCAGCAGAAAGACGTGGCAGATATAGTCACAGCCAAAACAAAAAACAATGCTATGGTCACGTAGGCGGCCGATGGTTCAACGTGCAGGCTGCACAGCGCAAAGCACGCTAGCCAAACACACCTGGCGCTGATGGTTCTGATCCAAACGCCACGACTGTTCCTCAACCTCAGGTAGACGACGGGGTGGACAACAGCCAGGTACCATTCCACACAGATCAAGAGGTGAAACATTAATTCTCCAAATAAAGTGAGAGAAAGAGCCGACATTCCTAACAATACGGTCGCCAACATTCTGAGGTGTTTCCCCCAATATATGCAGATAAAACCGAGAGGCCAGAACATCTCCATCAGAGCCAGGTGGTGGGTGAAGACATCAGAGTGGCTGAAGAAGCGCTGCTGACGCCACTGACGATGACCCAGGTAGAGGACGAAGACGCTGAGAGGAAGGACCAGGACGGTCTTAGCTGCTAACATACCAACGGAGATGGACATCGCCGACTCTGATTTAGAGCAGAAGTAGACCAGATCATCAAAGCTGGAGGTGGAGTTAACAGACATAGTGACTGCTCACGCTGTAGACCTGAGGAGAAGCAAGAAGAGGAATGCTCAGTCACAAATATCTCTCATTCTGCACTTTCCAGCTGTATTTCTTAGCGTTTGTCAGCATAGCTAATTAAAAAAAACGTGCAATGGCCACTAGGAGAACCGTAATCCTTCCTGTGGCGTTGATGGACATCACGGTGTAGTCATGGAGGGGGTCTGGTTTGGTAATCCAGAGTTTTATCTCTACTTTTTACATAAGAATGTTTCGTTTGTGTCTTCCAGCCACGACATTCAAATAAAAGATCGTCTCAGGCGTGGGCGGGGCGGACCCTGCTCAAGTGGGAAGTCTGTGGTCATTCCTACACATGTGACTGAGCAGCAGCACTGCTGTGGGCTCCTCTCCCATCCAAGAGCGCTCATGGCAGGTGGTCAGTCGTTACGCTGCTGCGGACGGTCTGAGCTGCAGTCAGAAAAGATTTTTTCCCGATGCATCCAGATCGCTAGTGAATCATGGACGCGGTAAGCAGCCACTGGCTGATTCTACCAGCACCAATCAGAAGCTCCCACTAGAAGGTAGACGTGAGAGCGTTATTACTTTGGCTAGCCAATCAATCCATAGGCGGGTGTGTATGGTTGGCTCAACACAAAATAGACCACATGGAAGCAGGACCGAAAAAAGTGGCCAGCTTGACATAACGTAAAGGACCCACCAGGGCCAGACCGAGCTGACTGTGGTATAAAAACAGCACAATGTCCGCCCTGGGACTGGGAGGTCAGGGTTCAAAACCAGCCGAGTCATATTATTACATATTAATTATGACCAATAAGATGTGATGATTTCACATGAATATGAAATATCAATCTGATTGATCTTTGAATGTTTAATCAGAAGATTCTAGGGTTCTTTACTTCTTTAGGGATCATAAACACACTTCGTATTAATTCAGACAGTATATAGTTTATAAAATGAATTTAATTCTTTTTCCTAAACTAATAATTTATACATGACAAGATATGAATGAGAGGTGGTGTGGTGGAAGCTAGATGTTGTAGCAACCGTTCTTTGTATTTGAGAGAAATTGTGAAATCTGGGTGTAAAAGAATTTGTTGTTTGTTATAAACTAGAGAGTTGTTTATTAAAAACAGCATCAGACGCCATCTACCAAGTCTACGCACCCTTGGTGTGGAGGTTCTCGTTCGATCCAGGGGGTCGTGCGGGTCACTGCCAGTGGAGTGAACTCTGATATCAGGAACCCGTAGATGGTTCTGATAGGACCCGTCTGAGTCTGAGATACCTTGAAGTGAAGGCAGGAAGCTGGAATGCTTATTTGCATCTAAGGTTGATGCTTGTTTGAATCTTAGAAGAGCCGGTTGTCTGGTATCAGCCGCAGCGTTGCAGAGAGGCTTTGACCGGAGATCAAAGGAGAAGATGGTTTCAAAAATGCTTCTTTCCTGAATCGGCCGGTTCGAGGGTCAGCGAGAAACTGAATTAATTGGGAAATAATTCTTGTTTTATTAAACTACTTTGTTAGGATTTCTGGCCAAGTTTGGCCAATCAGAATTTGACACATTTCTGAGTATTTACCAACATCCCTCAGAAAGCCACGCCCTCCTTTAGAAACAAGACTCTTAACCTTAATTTGTATCTTATTGTAACGTGTATGAGTGTAGACAATGATTAACTTGTTAAATCAAACACATGGTGGTTTGTGATATAAATGGATCATTGTAAGAACAATGTTCATTTTAAATTCATTGATTTAAGCACAGGTTACTCAAACATTTCATTTAAACATCTTGTTCATTCATCACATATGATTATTTAACTTATAACTACAACATCGTGAAGTCTTCACTCGTTCAGAGTGAAGAATGTTGACGTCTGGCTTTCACAGAGAGTGCAGGAACCTTGGGAGAGAATGTTTGTCTGGCTGTTTTGTCTTCGTGGAATGAAACACGCGCTGAACAGAACCTTCTGGGTTTGGAGGTCAAATAGAAAGTGGATTTTATTTCTGTAGATGAAAGGTTATTATGTTGATCAATATATAGGAGAAAATTTACCCTTTTGGACATTACACATACCAAAGACTTTAAAAATGGCACCCAGTGCCTCCCTGCTTGACGCTCAGCTTTAAGGGGTTAGAGTTAAAGTTAAAGTCCCATTAGTTGTCACACACACACTGATGTGTGTGCGAAATTTGTTCTCCGCATTTGACCCATCCTCTGGGGGAGCGGTGAGCTGCAGACACAGCCGCGCTCGGGAACCATTTGGTGGTTCAACCATCCAATCCAACCCCTTAATGCTGAGCATCAAGCAGGGAGGTGTTGGGTCCCATTTTTTCAAAGTCTTTGGTATGACCCGACCAGGAATTGAACCCTGATCTCCCAGTCTCAGGGCGGATCCTCTACCACTAGGCCACTGAGCTGTTCAATAGTGGACGGTTAAACCACCAAAGAGCTCCCGAGCGCAGCCGCAGCTGCAGCTCAACGCTCCCCACGAGGGTGGGTCAAAGGTGGAGATGTAATTTCACCAGTGCGTGATGATGACCAACAGGACACTAACTTTACCTTAACTGGGTCTTACTTTAGGTCTCCTCCTCGGACCTCACCAGCAGAGGCGGAGCTGGCCTAAATGGCGCCCTGTGCGAGATCCCCCTGTGACGCCCCCCCCCCCCCCCCCCACACACACACACACAAGAAGAAAACATTACACCTACAACTTTGTTTCAAATTGTGTGGAGTGTATATATAACAACGTTTGCTAACTGAATACAACATCCAGCTCCTGGCCACCTTCTCACCACTTGTCAAAGTTCTATAGACACACTTAACGCAACATGATGGTATCATCGACTTGTACAGTACAGATGTGCTGAAAGGCGAGAGTCTCAACTTTCAGCTAAAAAAAAGACCGCTCTAGCTATTATAGTTTTTATTTTATGGCAGTTTACAGTTTAAACGGGATCATACTAGCAGGGCACCTCCAGCGGCCCGCTGCCGCTCCGTTTCTCATGGGGTAAATAATAGCTAATTTCCCGATTCCAAAAAGAAAGAATGGTCCTACCAGCTCGCCACTTCAATATGAAGAAGATCAGTTCAACATGGGGAAAAAAAACCTGACCTGTAGGCCAGAGAAACGTTCATTAGCACATCAAGTTCTATTCAGTTTACCGGTAAACATATCACGAAAGTACAACAGGTCAATTATTAATCATCTTGGCTACGTAGCTCAATCTATGCATTCCAGTAGCATTTGCTACAAACAAATACAAAAACAACAATAAAGGAAAACAACTGTCTGACAGACAGCATAGCCGAATTCAAGGCAACACATAACAATAATCATTTGATTGCTCTTGGCTTCAAGTTAAGCCCACTAAAGTGCTTAAGTAAATAAAAGTGTTTCAAAAACAGCGTTTTGAACCGGAGTTCTGCTCGCGGTGGGAACTCCGCCGAACAAGGTCATTTTCATAGCGAAAACGATCGACTGGTCACTGACAAGTAAAAGGGTGTTATTGGTAGATGTTAAGAACACTTACCGCTGAGGTAAAATGAGAGTATAAATGAACTGAGGGGAGAAAAACGCTTTGTTTTCCAACGCCGTTCTAAAGCAACAAGCTTACAGCCACGGCAGGAGCAGCTTTCATGTTTGCCGCGACGTGGAAGGAGCCAATCAGGAGAGGGGCCTCACATCAGCTGACGTGGGTCATGTGACAGGGAGTGGTTGATATGGGTTACACTTTGTTGTGCTTTGATTACAGAAATATTATTATTATCATCACTATTATTATTAAGAACATGCGATTTCTATGTTTTGTTTATGTATATGTTGATGCTAAAAAAACAAAAAAAAAATTTTTTTTTTTAAAAAAAGAAGAAAAAAGGAAATTAAATGCCGCCCCCTGCAGACTGCCGCCCTGTTCGGCCGCACATGTTGCACATATCAAGCTCCGCCACTGCTCACCAGGGAGGAGTCCAGGAGGAATCTTGACCGATGTCCCGAGCCACCTTAACCGGCTCCTCTGGATGGGGACGAGCAGCAGATCTACTCCAAGCCCCTCTCGAATGACCGATACCCTTCAGAGAAATCTCACTTCAGCTGCTTGTATCCGTGATCTCATTCTTTGGGTCATTACCCAGAGCTCATGAACTGTCTGAGGTTAGGTGAGGTTTGGATAGACCGAGATGTTTGCCATACATGAAAATAATCAAGTCTTCTAAAGATATGAGTGAAAAAAAGTGTTGGTGCCTTTCAGTCAAAGAAAGAAAAACCCACAATGGTCACAGGAAGGACCAAAGGGAACTTTACAAAATAAAAATTACATCTGAACTTACTTATCAGTGCACTGCGTTCAGTTATTTATGTGGGTTACTTGCAGTGGCCTCTACTAGGAATAAATGCCTTGTAAGTACTCGGGAGGAAACAAAGCTCCGGTGTGTCTGTTTCAGGAACTAAAAGTGAGCAAGATCAGAGTTGGGCTTCAGACGGCAGGATTTGGAGTTTTATTCCCCGCTATGTCTTGCCTCTGATTGGCTAACGATGTTGATGTTGTAATAACACGAGCCTGGAGGAGTTCTGCTGTGTGGTGGAGTAACTAAGGCTAATGCAAATAATTTTTTGAAATAGTTTGGTTTGCTACATTATTTTACTTCCTTTTATTTCCTTTCACGAGCAGATTTTAGAGTTCATGACGATTACACCAGATCTCGCTCGTAGGTCCAAAGCAATGTAAAACTGTTTAATTTTTCGAAACGTTAAAAATGAAAACAAGATCTAACGAGTCGTATCAACCAGAGCTAAGTTTATATTGTCATGATGTAAAAAAGTGGATAACTGATTTTTAAATGAACAAATAAAATCCAGTTCCACACAAATCTTACGGGTGTTTCGAGTTCAGCAGAATGAATCTCACCTTGTTGCTGGTGTTTCTATCATCCTTATCCCGTTTGTCCAACATCTGGGTCGCTGCTCCCTTTAAACCAGCAGTGTTACTGAGGCTCATTAATGAGCGTCGGAACCGGCTGTTTGCATGAAACTAAACAAATGTTTGTATTTGCATCATCAAGTCTGTCCTGATTTAAACCAGGATTCAAAAGTACTTCAGGAGGTTTAGTGAATTATTTTTATTTCTGTTTCAATCAAAGGATTCATATAATTGAGGGAGTTTTCATGTCCGTGAGATTCATCCTGCAAACAAGTTTATTAAAATAAGATTTTAAAAGTCTTCTGTGTTCGTCTTCATCTTATCTTTACAAATGCCATTGTTGTTTATTGTGAAATAATCATTTATTTATTAAAGAAAGTGACTGGATTTGCCTAAAATGTCAACTAAATAACTAAATTAATTACAAACACTGTCTCAATTTAAAAAAACATGTACAAAACCAGTTTAAATTGTATTTTTTACATTGGGTTGAGGTAATTTTTACAGAATCAGAAGGTTTTATTGGTTTATGTGTGAGAATCACAACATTAGGAAACTGCTGCAGTACTTGGCTTGATGTATTTGGGCACATGCGTCACATTTTAAACAGAATTAACAACTTAAATATGTGTCATCTAAGTCAGTGGTTCCTAACCTGGGGTCCCGACCCCCTCAAGGGGGCGCCAAAGCCTCTCAGTGGGTCGCCAGGACCTCTCCACTTTAAGGGGTTAAAACTTCATTGATTACTTGTTTATAGCCTACATTTTGCTCACTTTTTTTTCATGAGTGAAAAGTTTACTGATATTAAGACAGGAAATAATTAGTACAGAAAAGTAACACACTTTTAAGAACATTTTGCTCAGCTCACTGTTTTATTTTCAAGTGTCAAAAGTTCATTAAAGATGGGACTGGTTGATTAATCACAGCCTTTACAGTAAATAATCTAGTATAAACAGTAATATACACATTTAAGTACATTTTGCTCAGTGTATTTTTTAACGTTTATTGAAAGGAATGATTGATTTATCAGTGTTTACAAGAAACAATGTGTTCAGAAAAGTAATACAAACTGCCAAGCACATTATGGTTTTGTTAATGACTTTGTTATGTACTGGAGCCTACTATTACTGTTATCTATTGAGTCAAAGCATATTAAAATGTGCTTGAACAATTTTATCATTTCTTAATAATGTTTGTACTGGAAGAGGGAATGGGAGGTGGTCGTCAAAGATTTTACTGGTAAAAAACGAGTCCCTTGGCAAAAAGGTTGGGACCCACTGATCTAAGTTGCCAATAGCAAACACAGCCCTTAAGGAAAGGGTGTTCCAAATGGCATGACCTAATGTCACATGATGTCATTTCCTCCTGAAGAAAAAACTGGCAAGACTTCAAAGTTTGTTCTCCCACTATTTTTTGGTAATTTCACTTAAAGTAGTGTTTGGGGCAAGTATGTACTTATATACCGTAATGACTTCTTAAATAACTCATACTTATCCCATACAGTCGGGAAACAACCCACCACTCCATCTTTAGAAGTCATGCTCTGTGGTGACATCATCGCAATCATCCAATCTCTGCTCAGGTTGGGTGGGAAGAGTCATCGCTATGATGACAGTTGGACTGTGTTCTGTGAAGAACGGGCAACAGAAACATTTTCTGATTGATTGATTGATTGATTGACAGCTCATTAAGTGGTTACCTGTGTTTCTGTTTCGACACAATGACACCGTGTTGAGGGTGGAGATGAAATATGGACAGAACACCACCAGGAGTCATTTCATCCCTGTCCACACAGCTTCATCAGCACTACCTCCAGTCTGATCTTACCTGTGACAGTCAGGGTGATGCTGCTGCTGGACGCCCCGCCCACTCCCTCACACCAGTACACACCACTGTCCTGTGTGAGTAAGTAGGTCAAGTTACAGGAGGAACCAGCTGGTTCTCCCCATCCAGCTCCACACTGGGTTCTGGTTCCTCTGGTGGTGTTCCTCCTCAGAGTCCGTCCAGCAGATCCGTCCTCCTCACAGCTCAGGGACACAAACTCAGTCAGCCGAGCCACCAGCGCTGAAACACACAACAGGATCTGTTGCATTCGTTATGAATAAGTGTTACTTTCTCCCTCAGTAAAGACTGACAGGCTGCTGCTGTCAGGCTGGGTTCATCTGACCCAACCAGAGACAGAAGATGGTGACTGACCTTGGTTTGAGGAGCGGCACAGCAGAACACTCAGAGCTGAAGATGAATGACACTCAGGTTAGTCGGAGCTTTCTGAAGATCAGCAGGGAAGACGTTTACCTACAGATGAGTGATGATCCAGATGCTCCTTCCATCCTGCAGCTGTATGATCTGTGATTAGGCTGAGACCTCCTTTCCCTCTCTGTCTCTCTCTCTCTCTCTCTCTCTCCTCTGCTGTTAGTGAAGTTTCTTTACTTTTAAGGACCAGATGAATAAATGTTACATCAACATCTGGCAGCAGAACCTGGAGAACAGCAGCTTGACTAGTTCCTGTCTGCTACTGACAGGAAGTCAGATTACGGTTTTACTTCATCATTTTACCACTAACTTGTGACAAGCCTTCAGAAATGAACACCCTGACTTCCTCTGGTTGGTTAGTTTTGACCTAAACAACCAATAACGACTTGAAGGTTCCAGGCTTTAATACAAGGTTGTAGTTTGTTTATTTCTTTTTAGCTGCTTTAAACTATTTTGTCACATTTAAATTTCCTAAAATTAGAAAATGTGCAAAACTACTTTTTATTTTAACAGCAGTTTGGCTGAAATGTGTAAAAATATTCATTTCCTGTTTGTCTGAAACAGAGTAGCAGGTTACAAACAAGACCCCATAATTCAGGTATGAAATTGAAGCCAACACAGAAGTGAAACAGTTCCACCCTCATCCACTAGGGGCAGCTGTCAGAAGTGAGCTAATCCTCATTGACTCCCATTATAAAAATACCAATTTCACAGCAGAAATAAACATGTTTACAGCCTGGTTCCAAAACACGTTTAGGTTTAAAATATCTAGTTTACACTCATGACAACTCGGGGGGGGGGGGGGGGGGGGGGTTTACTCACTCTTCTGTTTAAGTGTAGTAAAAGCCTAAAATTCTGAATAATTAATGAGCATCCGACCCACGTGATCACATAGCTAGCTCCGTGGAAAGGCCTCAGCCTGAGCCTTAAAACTGTTCCGTGAGATGGGATGGGATCTTCATGCCCTGGGTGGCATTTTGGCAACGGAGGTGCCTATTAGGGCCAGTGGGGGAGCTGACTCCCTGGAGGGCTTAGGCCAACCAGCCATTCTTCCCCATCCCCACACATTTTTCTCCTCCTGCTCCCTCACATCATCACACAAACATGCACATAGGACTTTTGGGGGGGAAAGGGGGTCAGGGGGTGCAGGTATAGACCCCATTTCCACATTCCTGTGGCAGCCTGCCCCCCAATTTTATTTGCACACTAAACACTTCCACCACCAGCAGCGGAAAACTATCTGAAAGCAGCACGGTGAGTTAGCATGAAACATCTTTGTTTCAGAATGTCACCGACTGAGATTCTTCACATAATTTAATCTCAGTCTTTAAAATGTCTTTCTAGATTATTTCAGGTATTTTTATTGGTTTTGTACTTTTTCACTATTTGAGGCCACTTTTAATCCTTTAAGTGTAATTTCTGATGATTTGACATCATTCTGGTGATTTTTACCTTCAACCATTAAACTTTTAATGCCAGAAAGGTCATATTGAGACAACAAATCATCTATATTTAATGAAACACATGATGAAGGAAGGTGGGATTACACCAGCAACCCTCAAAGTGGGAAAGAATTTTCCTTGTTACAATATTAATAAAAAAGGTACATATTTGGAAGTTTATCTCATTAATCCCTTATTTGTGTGCAGTGGTTTACTGTATTGTTATTTTAATTCTGAGCTGAAGTAATAATAAAAATGTGCAATGACTCTGTTGGAGGTCTACGTGGAGTTTGTTTAAGCTGGTCACTCATTGCTGTCCTTATTTATTATAAAAACCTGAATTATGCTTGTCAGAAAAAATTGAACTTCTAATGATGTGATCGTTCCACAGCAGACAACTTTTCCTCAGATTTATATATTTACTTTATTTTGATTTGAATATTTGGACTTCCAATGACATATCTTTATTTTCAACAAACAATAAAAGTTTATTGTGATTTTTTTAATTTAAATGTTACCATTTGGAAGCCGAGTTGGCTCCTCCTTGAAACATCACCTTATCGTGGTGGAGGAGTTTGAGTGCACTAATGATCCTAGGAGCTATGTTGTCTGGGGCAATTTGTGCCCCTGGCAGAGTCTCCCAAGACAAATTGGTCTTAGGTGAAGGGTGAGACAAAGAACGGTTCAGAGGAT
The DNA here is from genome assembly GCF_043380555.1 of Nothobranchius furzeri. Taxonomy (NCBI): domain Eukaryota; kingdom Metazoa; phylum Chordata; class Actinopteri; order Cyprinodontiformes; family Nothobranchiidae; genus Nothobranchius; species Nothobranchius furzeri. The sequence continues at coordinate 90,746,046 of NC_091742.1, read as the reverse complement.
CGTTCAGAGGATCTTTCATGAATGTAAATTCAAAGAGTCGGAGTACCTGGCCCGGAGGGTTACCGGGGTCGCACCCTGAAGCCAGGCCTGGGGTTGGGGCCCGTGAGCGAGCGCCTGGTGAAGGGCTTTCGCCCATGGGGCCCGGCCGGACCCAGCCCAAACCGGATACATGGGCTCATCCAACTGTGGACCCACCACCCGCAGGAGGAACATGAAGGGTGTGTGGATCGGGTGGCAGACCAAGGCGGGAGCCTTGGCGGTCCAATCCCCGGACAAGGAAATTGGTTTTTGGGACATGGAACGTCACCTCGCTGGCTGGGAAGGAGCAGGAGCTTATGGCAGAGGTTGAGCAGTACCGGCTAGATATAGTCGGACTCACCTCGACACATAGCATTGGCTCTGGAACCCAAGTCCTTGAGAGGGGTTGGACACTCTCCTTTGCTGGAATTGCTCCGGGTGAGAGGCGGAGGGCTGGGGTTGGCTTTTTGTTAGCCCCAAGACTCTCTGCCTGTGTGTTGGGGTTTACCCCGGAGGACGAGAGGGTAGCTTCCCTGCTTCTTTGGGTAGGGGAACATGTCCTGACTGTTGTTTGTGCTTATGGGCAAACATCAGTTCAGAGTACCCACCCTTTTTGGTGTCCCTGGGACGAGTGCTAGATAGTGCTCCATCAGGCGACTCAATTGTCCTGCTGGGGGACTTCAATGCTCACGTGGGCAATGACAGCTTGACCTGGAGGGGTGTGATTGGGAGGAACGGCCCGCCTGATCTGAACTCGAGTGGTGTTTCATTATTGGACTTCTGTGCAAGCCGCAGTTTGGCCATAACGAACACCATGTTCGAACATAAGGATGCACATCGGTACACTTGGTTTTTTGTAGTCGTATCATCTGACCTGCGGCCGTATGTTTTGGACACCCGAATGAAGAGAGGAGCGGAGCTGTCAACTGATCACCACCTGGTGGTGAGTTGGATCAGATGGCAGGGGAAGATGCCACGTAGACCTGGCAGACGCAAACAAATAGCGAGGGTCTGCTGGGAACGCCTGACAGAAGAACCTGTCAAGACGGTCTTCAACTCCCACCTCCGGCAGAACTTTGACCGCATCCCGAGAGCAGTGGGGGACATTGACTCAGAGTGGGCCTTGTTCCACTCTGTGATTGTTCAGACGGCTGTTGCTAGCTGTGGTCGCAAGGTGGCCGGTGCCAGTCATGGTAGCAACCCCCGTACTCGCTGGTGGACACCAGAGGTTCGGGGAGCTGTCAGGCTGAAGAAGGAGGCCTACAGGGAGTGGCTGGTCTGTGGGTCTCCGGAGGCAGCAGACATGCACCGGATAGCCAAGCGGCGTGCAGCAGTGGCAGTTGCCGAGGCAAAGTCTTGGTTTGGTGAGGCCATGGAGAAAGACTATCGATCGGCTCCAAAGAGGTTCTGGCAAACTGTCCGGCGCCTCAGGAGAGGTAGGCAGCAACTTGCTCACACTGTTTACAGTGGGGATGGGGAGCTGCTGACATCAACTGGGGCAATAGTCGTATGGTGGAGGAAATACTTTGAGGAGCTCCTCAATCCCACCTATGCACATTCCGAGGAGGAACCAGAGCCAGGAGACCTGGGGATGGACTGTCCAATCTCAGGGGCAGAAGTTGCTGAGGTAGTCAAACAACTACACAGCGACGAAGCACCGGGGGCAGATGAGATTCGTCCTGGGTATCTCAAGGCTATGGATGTTGTAGGGCTGTCGTGGTTGACACGTCTCTGCAACATTGGGTGGTCATCGGCGGCAGTTCCTGTGGAGTGGCAGACCGGGGTGGTGGTCCCCATCTTTAAGAAGGGTGACCTGAGGGTGTGTTCCAACTATAGGGGGATCACACTCCTAAGCCTCCCTGGAAAGGTCTACTCCAAGGTACTGGAGAAGAGGGTCCGATCGATAGTTGAATCTCGGATTGAGGAGGAGCAATGTGGTTTTCGTCCTGGCCGTGGAACTGTGGACCAGCTCTATACCCTTGCAAGGGTGATGGAGGGGGCATGGGAGTTTGCCCAACCAATCCACGTGTGTTTTGTGGATTTGGAGAAGGCTTAGGACCATGTCCCCAGGGGCACCCTGTGGGGGACGCTCCAGGAGTATAGGGTAGGTGGCTTTCTGTTAAGGGCCACTCAGTCCCTTTACCAGAGGAGCGTGAGTTTGGTCTGCAAAGCTGGTAGTAAGTCGGACCTGTTCCCAGTGAGGGTTGGACTCCGCTAGGCCTGCATTTTGTCACCGGTTCTGTTCATTACCTTTATGGACAGAATTTCTAGGCGCAGCCGTGATGTGGAGTGTGTCGAGTTTGGTGGCAGGAGAATCTCGTCTCTGCTTTTGCGGATGATGTGGTCCTCCTAGCGTCATCCAGCTCTGACCTTCAGCTCTTGCTGGGTAGGTTCGCGGCCGAGTGTGAAGCGGCTGGGATGAGGATCAGCACCTCCAAATCTGAGACCATGGTTCTCGACCGGAAAAGGGTGGCTTGCTATCTCTGGGTCGGGAGAGAGGTCCTACCTCAAGTGGAGGAGTTTAAGTATCATGGGGTCTTGTTCACGAGTGAGGGTAGGAGGGATCTGGAAATTGACAGGCGGATTGGTTCGGCGTCTGCAGTGATGCGGTCGATCTACGTCCAAAACCTCACCTATGGTCATGAGCTTTGGGTAATGACCGAAAGAACAAGATCGCGGATACAAGCGGCCGAAATGAGTTTCCTCCGTAGGGTGGCTGGGCTAAGCCTTAAAGATAGGGCGAGGAGCTCGGGCATTAAGGAGTGACTCAGAGTAGAACCGCTGCTCCTCCGGATCGAAAGGAGTCAGTTGAGGTTGTTTGGGCATCTGGTCAGGATGCCTCCTGCACGCCTCCCTGGGGAGGAGTTTCAGACATGTCCTGCTGGCAGAAGGCCCCCGGGTTGACCCAGGACACGTAGGAGAGGTTACATCTCTAATCTGGTCCGGGAACGCCTTGGGGTCCTGCCGGAGGAGCTGGTGGAGGTGGCCGGGGAGAGGACAGTCTGGAGCTCCCTAGTTGGGATGCTGCCCCCGCAACTCGGACCCGGACAAGCGGAGTAAGACAACGATGACGAGCCGAGCTGTGAGAATCGGTTCTATTAAAAGAGCCGGAGTTCGCATAACTAATCTCCTGGCATTTTAAGTTGAACTTATTTTCTGACAAAGATACAGTCAGGTCCATAAATATTGGGACATCAACACAATGCTAACATTTTTGGCTCTGTACACCACTACAATGGATCAATGGATATCAAATGAAACGAACAAGATGTGCATTAACTGCAGACTGTCAGCTTTTATTTGAGGGTATTTACATCCAAATCAGGTGAACGGTGTAGGAATTACAACAGTTAGCATATGTGCTTCCCACTTGTTAGGGGACCAAATGTAATGGGACAATTGGCTTCTCAGCTGTTCCATGGCCAGGTGTGTGTTATTCCCTCATTATCCCAATTACAATTAGCAGATAAAAGGTCTAGAGTTCATTTCAAGTGTGCCATTTGCATTTGGAATCTGTTGCTGTCAACTGACAAGACATGTTTGAATAGTGCAGAGGTTTTTGACCCTAATAGCCATACATTGGTAAAGTCTTACTCAAACACAAAAATATTACTTGTTTGCAATAATTTATGTATGCACTGCCCCCTATTGCCAGGGAAAATACACACAGTCAATTTAAATTTGTCCACAGAGATCACAAACAGAAGGTTTCTATCCTGTGTGGACACTCATGTGACTATTTAAAGTTGATTCATGGCTAAATCTTTGTCCACAGAGCTCACAAATGGTTTATGTCCTGTGTGGAGTCTTATGTGAGTGTTTAAATTTGACTTTAGGGTAAATCTTTTTCCACATAGCTCACAGACAAATGGTTTATGTCCTGTGTGGACTCTTATGTGAGTGTTTAAATTCGACTTTTGGGTAAATCTTTTTCCACAGAGCTCACAGACAAAAGGCTTCTGACCTGTGTGGACTCTCATGTGACAGTTGAAAGTTGACTTATGTTTAAATCTTTGTCCACAGGACTCACAGACAAATGGTTTATGTCCTGTGTGGACTTTCATGTGATTGAATAATGGTTTATGTCCTGTGTGGATTCTCATGTGATCCTTAAAATTCGACTTATTGGTAAATCTTTTTCCACAGAGCTCACAAACTAAAGGCTTCTGACCTGTGTGGACTCTAATGTGACTATTTAAAGTTGATTCGTGGCTAAATCTTTGTCCACAGAGCTCACAGACAAATGGTTTTTGTCCTGTGTGGACTCTTATGTGAGTGTTTAAATTTGCCTTTTGGGTAAATCTTTTTCCACAGAGCTCACAGACAAATGGTTTATGTCCTGTGTGGACTCTCGTGTGATCGTTTAAATTCAACTTACGGGTAAATCTTTTTCCACAGAGCTCACAGACAAATGGTTTTTGTCCTGTGTGGACTCTCGTGTGTTTGTTTAAATTCGACTTTTGGGTGAATTTTTTTCCACAGAGCTCACAGACAAAAGGCTTCTGACCTGTGTGGACTCTCATGTGACAGTTGAAAGTTGACTTATGTTTAAATCTTTGTCCACAGAACTCACAAGCAAATGGTTTCTGTCCTGTGTGGATTCTCTGGTGTCTGTTAAAACTTGATTTTGTACTAAATATTTTTCCACAGTCACCACAACTAAATGATTTTAGTTCTTTCTGGACTTCCCTATATGAGTCTACAGGTTGCTTAAGTCCAACCGATTTCTTATTACCCAAAGAGCTGGAATGGCTGGTTATTCTCACGTGTTTCTGGAGAGACTGCTTGTCATTAAATCGTTCACCGCACTCAAGGCAGCTAAAGGATATGTTGACAGTCTTAACATCTGACTCAGAAGACCTTTTCTCATTCCAGTCATGGCCTTCGTCTCCAGTTTCAGACCCAGAGTCTGACATCCCAGAGTCTAGATTCATATCATCATCTCCACTAACTTCAGTCTCTGAAGAATCAGATGTTTGTTCATGAGGGTTCAGATCTGGGTTCCTGCTAGTTCCTGCTCCTCCACCAGTTTCCGCTGTCATCTGGTCAGAAGAGCTGCTGGTTGGAACATCTTTGTCTTCTATTTGCTGCTGATGAAGCTGTGAGACCACAGGTTTCTCTTCATCATCCTCACTCTTTATAGAAACAGCACTGAACTGAAACCAGGCAGAATCAGTCTCCTCCTTCAAATGGAGATGCTCTCCCTTAAGACTGGTCCAGATTTCCTCCTTTTCCTCCTTTATGTGGAGGTGTTCTGGGTCCTGCTGTTCCACACCAGCACTCTGTTCTTCAGGATCTTCTTTAACCTGCACCATCTGTTGAACACCTGTAGGAAACAGAAACACATAACGTGAAATACCGACTGCTGTAACTTTAAATTCACACATATGAGAGTTGTGTTATTGCAGGGGTCTCCAACATGTTGGTCGTGAGCCACCGGTAGCTCTTGAAAGTCGCTGGCCTGGAAGCAGCCAGTGAGCTGCCCAGCCTGACTTGTACTTAACAAGGGACAGATTTCTAATTTGATGGCAAGCCTTCCCCGGTTCTCGTAATATCTCATGTAAAATTAGCATTTTGTGGAAGTAAAATAAAATCTGATTATTGCACAAATCTTTCAGCAAACGTGTTCTACTGGAAATATGTGGAATGGATTAATTGCTCAGGTTGCAGCGTGGATCCCCGTTTCTGATGTCAGCGGCTGCAGCTGCTTCTAAAGACGAGGTGACGTCGGTCATACAGACCTGGTTTCAGAAAAACATCCTCAATAAAATGTTTTGGGCGACTGTAAAGTCCTATCTGCGTAAATATGTCGTTAAAGCAAATTAAATGCCCTTCGCTTATTAACACGATTAACAGGCTTCCTGTTGAAGGGAGACTAGTCTCAGGCTTGTTGATAAAATAAATCAAGCCTGAGATAGTTTCCCTCTGTGTAAACCTTTGACCAGCTGCCATTCCACTCCTGCACACAGGCCTGAGCTCAGCTCCTCTTGGTGTGTAAACCTTCGACCCGCAGCCCACACTGGTCCCCACTGGTCCCCACTCTCTGCACTTCCGCCCCTGACTCTGGGTGTGTGTGTGGGCTTCTGCCCTGCCTCCACTGCCCCCCCCCCCCCCCCCCCCCCCCCGCTCTGCACTCAGTTCTGTGGAACAAGCTGACTGGGTCCAACAGAACCAAGATGCCAGAGGTGTGAATGCTGACTTCTCGGAATCCAGAGCAGGAGGTCTAAGGCCTGGTTCATGATTCTCCGTCAGCTCCGCAAGGGACAGACACGCACGGATTGACGGAAGCGTTTTGCTCTCATACTTCTCCGTCTCCTGGGGAGTGTTGCAAAGCAATTGCCCGGCAGGACAACAGAGGGCGTAGCGCTGTTCTGTGGTATCCTGTCATGTGTCGGTCCAAAATAGTGTGTTTATATTGTGTTTTTTGTATATAAGAGACTTTTTAACACAAACAAATTTGTCTCTCCTTCTCCTCCACCTCTTCATGCGCTCGCCACCTCTAAACCCACGTTTCCTGTCATTTCCGTCCACAAATAAAATGCTTGCTGCGCATCTTTTCACTCCTCCAGTCACGGGGAATTAAATGTTCATATTTTAGAGTTTCTTCACAAGGTATTCTTCAAGCTTCTCCGTGTCTGCCGCTTGTATCCTCGGCTCTCTTTATGTTTTTGAGGGCGCAATGGCGGCGCTGTAGACAACAGCGGCGTCCAGACCAATCACAAGCTTGCGTTGTTCGTCTCGAGAGCAAAACGGAGACAGAGAAAGAGGAAGTTCAAACCATCTCTTCCATCGATCATAATGGGCAATGTGAGATCACTGGCCAACAAGATGGATGAACTCCAAGCCCTTTCAAGGACTCAGCCAGAGTATCGGCAGTGTAGTGGTATATGTTTCACTGAGACGTGGCTGCAGGACCATATCAGTGATTCCAGCATCTCTCTGCCAGGATTCCTGACTGTATGAGCAGACAGAGATCTGAAGAGGAGCGGGAAAAGAAAAGGAGGTGGAGTGGCAGTGCTTGTCAACAACAGATGGTGCCATCCATGTCATGTTTCAGTGAAATGTTGTCTCTGCAGCCCAGAGGTTGAACTCTTGGCAGTAAGTTGTCGCTCATATTATTTGACAAGAGTTCACCAGTGTTGTCTTGGCAACCGTTTATATTACACCTTCAGCCATTGCTGAAAATGCATGCGATGCCGCCATCAGTTCCGTTGTCGCTAAGCTACAAACCCAGCACCCCAGTGCATTTGTGGCTGTATCTGGTGATTTTAATCATGCCTCGCTCTCTGCTATACTTCCAACATTTGAACAGTTTGTCAGCTGCTCCACCAGAGAAAACAAGACATTGGATTTGTGTTATGCAAATGTAAAGAATGCATACATGTCCAAAAAAAAAGACCTTCTCTGGGACAATCAGATCACAATCTCGTTTTTCTCTGCTCAGAATACAAACCATTTGTTCAGAGGCAACCTGTGACAAGAAGAACTGTGAGAAAATGGTCACAGGATGCTGAAGAAGCCCTGCAGAATTGTTTTGAGACCACTGATTGGATGACTCTCTGCCAAGGATATGAAGAGGACATCAATGCCATGACTGGATGTGTCACTGACTATATAAACTTCTGTGTGGACAATATCATACCCACCAGAGCAGTGAGATGCATCGCTAATAAGTGTGTGTGTGTGCGCGCGTGTGTGTGCTGCTCTGTCTTCTCGATCCCCAGTGAGTAGTGGAGGATGGCTACTTATACTGAGCCAGGATTCTCTGGAGGTTTCTTCCTGTTAAAAGGGAGTTTTCCTCTCCACTGTCGCTTTATGCTTGCTCAGTATGAGGATTGCTGTAAAGTCACTGACACGATGCAATTTGCTGGGTTCCTTATATAAGAAACATTATTTCTGATCGGCTTAATTAACTGACCTGAATTGGAATATTTATTATGTGAAGTGCTCTCTTGTCGTGATTTGGCGCTATATAAATAAAATTGAATTAAATTAAAAACAAACCCTGGATCACCGGTGAACTGAAGAATCTGCTAAATGAGAAAAAAATGAGCCTTCAAGGAGGGAGACTGGGAATTATTGAGGAGTATACAGAAGCAACTGAAGATCAAGATCAGAGACAGCAAGGAGGCATACAGGAAGAAGTTGGAGAACAAACAACAGAGGAACAATATCAGAGATGTCTGGTCAGGGATGAAGAAGATCACAGGCTTCAAGCAGAGGAAGGATTGGACAGATGGCAGCCTGGACACAGCCAATGAACTGAACAAGTTCTTCAATAGGTTCAGTTCAGGAACAAACCAAGCATCCTCCTCGCCTGTCCCCAGCCAATCAGATATCCCTTCCTACTTTGATCCAACATTTTCCTGTCACACGCCAGCTCTTTTGTCCTCTAATGCAGTCATGGACTCTTCTGGTTCTATAAATCTGTCTTCAACCAAGCCAGGAGATGGTCTTCAACCAAGTCAGGATATGCTGCTGCTGCACCATTTACCTCCCCCTCCCACCTATCTGTCTCTAGAAGTCAGGTGAAGAGGTGGCTGGAGAGACTGAACAGGAACAAGGCTGCAGGTCCGGATGGAGTCAGCCCCAGGGTACTGAAGGCCTGTGCAGAGCAGATCTGTGGGATTCTGCAGCACCTCTTCAACCTCTGCCTGGTCAGGAGAAGGTTCCAGTCCTGTGGAAGACATCCTGCCTTGTTCCAGTTCCAAAGAAAACTCGTCCATCCGTCAATGACGTCTACAGACCGGTTGCCCTGACATCCCACATCATGAAGGTCCTGGAGAGACTCCTGTTGGTCCACCTGAATAAGCAAACTAGAACGTATCAGGACCCGCTGCAGTTTGCTTATCGCCATGGAGATGGAGTTGAAGATGCCATCATCCAGCTGCTTCAACCAACCCACTGTCATCTGGACAAAGCAGACAGCACTGTGAAGGTCATGTTCTTTGATTTCTTCAGTGCATTTAACACAATCCAGCCGGATGTACTTTGCCAGAAACTCCAGAAGACACAGGTGGGGGCCTCAACTATCGCCTGGATTAAAGACTACCTGACAAACAGACCACAGTTTGTGAGGCTGAAGAACTGCACATCAAACCAGGCGATCAGTAACATTGGAGCACCACAGGGGGCTGTACTCTCACCATTCCTTTTCACCCTGTACGCCTCAGACTTCCAGTACAAATCAGAGACCTGTCATCTACAGAAATACTCAGATGACTCTGCAGTTGTCGGGTGTATCAGAGAAGGACAGGAAGCTGAGTACAGAGAGCTGGTGGAGAGCTTTGTGGCATGGTGTGGAAACAATCCTCTGACCTAGGGCTGCTCAATTAATCGAATTTTAATCACGATTACGATCTGAGTTTTGAACGATTATAAAAAACAAAACAAGCCGATCATTTGCTCCTCCCGCTTGCGCTGCCCTGAGTTACAAGTATTTTTAACTAACATAGGTTTGATCTAAAATAATAACCTACATCTTGTAGCGACATGAATGGCCTCATATTTGTGACCCAAAGGTTACACTTCCCCAGCTGGGTCAAGCTGTAACTTTTGTTCCACAGATTATCCATCTGTGAAGGAGCCGTGAAGTCTGATAAACATCATATTTTATCTGTATGCTGTTCCGTCCCAAGATGAAGGACACTTCAAGATTTTCGAATAATAATTTTAATAAATTTTTTTTACTGTTTATTACAATCATATAATAATCATCATAAATAATCATCATGGTTCAGTATTTATGTATTTAATTACTGAAATGACTCATTATTCTTTGGGTTAATAATAATTATTATTTATGATAATCAGTAATGTGTGATCAGTAACCAGAAGGTCATTGGCACGTGTACACCTCATGCAGGACTGAATCCAGGGTAAAAGTTAACTTGCTCTCACATGTCTTTGCTCCATAACAAAAAGCTTTCTGACACTGAGAGGGCATGTTCTGAGGTTTTGTTAAAACTAAAATCTCAGCAGCTCAAGTCCAGTTCTTGAACCAACCAGAGGACGAGGGACGGCCACCTGAATCCTCACTAAGCGTTCTGTCACGCCGAAAGAATTGCTCCGAATAAATGCACCTGTAACCAGCTGACGCAAAACTCCTTCAGAGTAATTGATTGTGAGACGCAAATAGTTTCATCAGTCGTTGTGACCCGGAGACATCTCAGGACCAATTTAAGTCGCTCTAAGGTCCTTCTACCCACCTCGTGCTCGGAGGAAACCCTTTCCACCTGACATCTCGGATCCACAGAGGGTCTCCTGAACTGGGTGAGGTAGACACTGTCCGACAGATGGCGTCTGATGCTGTTCTCTCTAAGAAACAATTCAGTTAGCTGCAAAAACAAGTTTTCACCCAGAACGCGTTTCTCTCTCTGAAAGAAATCTTCTGAGATCATCCACGCATCCAACCTCGCATTTCATTTTAGTTTTCCATCCAGACACAGGTTTGCTTTTAATAACAAGTTTAATATCAAAGCTGTTACAAATTGTTATTTTTTAAATTGTCATTTCAAATTGTCATCGTTAAAATTGTTAGTAATAAATTCTTAACTTTTTAAACCTGACTCTTCTTTGAAATGAAACACAGAAAGGTGTAAATTTGGTTATTGAATAAGCAAAGAATCCATTAAGTCTTCTGTTTAATAAATAACTTTTGCTATTAAATTTAATTATCTTAAATTAAAAATCAATCTTTGGATTAAAATATAGACCAAGACAGTTAGTGTATGAACTTCTATCGATTGTATTAATATATCCTAGATATTTATGCATAATATAAGTTCATACCCTTTTCTCAGGATCTAACCAAACTGATAGCAAACAGTGTTAAATCCTAGTATGTAGATCTGCCCACGCTACATTTCAATTTTACCCATTACAGGTGACCAGGACACTGTAATCAATTTTTGGCAAGAGAAATTATCATTTTTTGCCATTTTTGGGGTGTTTATGATGATACAGTAGACAGTACGAGTACAATAACATCAACAGATAATACATAAAACCCTTATTTGGTCAATTTTAACCTCCATGAAACATTGAGCTGTTGGGGTTATTAGGAGCGAACAATTAGTAAGCTTCAACTTACTTTTGGATTCTTCAATAAATTCTGTAAATATGGGAATATTTACTGATTTATTAATTAATTAAGATATTCTTAGATATACGGGGCACCATTCCCCTTTTTCCGGGGAAAAATTGAATCCAAAACTCTTATCAGTCTTTCTTGAAGTTCGTAGAATCCTTGGAGCAGAGACTTCTCTTCGACACAACAAAGCTACTGGACACAAAAATCTGAATTTTATAACATTTAATTAACAATTTGTCAAATGAATAAACAGTGGAATAGATGAATAATAACCGTGTGATATGATTGAAGATGGATGTGTTTGCATGTGATGGAGGATGTATGAATGGGGTCCTTTGTTCTCACAAAGGAGTAGTGTGTGTGTGTGTGTGTGTGTGTGCGTGTGTATGGATTCAAAATGGAGTCTTGAATACAAGATGGCTGACCCCTTTGTCTGGCTAAAGTGTGGGTGGCAACTTGCACTTTAACTTCCAAAGCACTTAGAATCAGTAGTAACTTAACCTTAAATCACTCAAAACATTTCAAAAGATCATGAAACAACACAAAAGATTAATCACAAATTAATATCTTTTAGTTTCAGCCTGGCCATGACAGAAACCATTTTAAGATACCAAACAATGATCAATAAGCAGTTTATTCTTTCAAAATGACCCGACTGACGTGTTTGGGACGAAAGAGGAAAGCACGAAGCTACTTTTTAAGCAATAGACGCGGTTTATTGCTTATTCGAGACTATAGAGGAAACGGGAGAAGGAAAGAATGAGAGAAAGAGATGAGTTTCTGATCACCAGAACAGTGAAGCGTCCCTCACTGTTTTGATTTGACGGTTCTCCGTGTTTCTCCGCAGCTTTCGGCGTCGTCCGTCGGTTTGATGCTTTCTCCGTTGTTTGGCGTTCACGAGTGTTTCTCCACGGGCTGGACAGAGACAGCAAAGTTTCTTTCTGTGCTGAGTTATAACTTACAGCGTGCTTGATGGAGTTGTTGCTTTCCTCCGCAGTTCTGTGTCCTCAAACATCAGCTGGAGGGGAGCAGAAACGAGCAGATCTGATGGGCTTGCAGTTTAGTTTCCAGCAGTTCCGTGGGCTCCACTTGTGCACTTAGAGCTTCCGCGTGCTCAAGGGAGTCGGAGCGTTGACAAGCGTGTCCTTACCGCCAGGTATCCTGGGCAAAAGAACGAGGATTCTTTGTCTCTGCTGAAGATTTATGGTCTTAGTTCGCGGGAAAAGCTCCACGGCTTCCCGCACATGCGCAGAACGTGTTTCTGGTACTAGGCGGTGACATCATCCCAATGCTTCCGTGTGCAAAGCATCATGGGAAATGAAGTTTCTTGGCGCTGATGTGATTATTTGATTTTCAGAGCAATTTAAGCACAGTCATTTTGGAGAAAATCACTGCATAGTAATTTCCTCATGAGGTCAGACCCTCAACATTCCCCCTTTTGGTTTCGGGGATCGCGCCCAAAGCTCGATCGTCGGAAGCACAGATGGGTTTGTTCCTCATGAACGTAGGTCGACTTGATTGTCGGAAGCACAGGTGGGTTTGTCCCTTAGGACGTTGGTCTCCTTGGACGCCTTTGTCTTTGGTCTTTGTCTTGGATCCTGGCGCCTTTGGTCTTTGTCTTTGTCAGGCACAAAGAGGATAGGAAACGGGATAGTCCCCAACGCGCATAACGAGAAGAAGCCACTCACGCAGGTGGTACGCAATGATGATGTCGTCCATGCGAGAGGTAGTAGTGTAGAAGGAGGAAGGTCGGTGGGCGGTTAACTCCACGAGTGGACACAAAGGCATCTCACCGCCGGCCATACAGTTCAGTTTATGGAGCACGCGGTGATGTACGAGGTCCATAGTTCGCAAACGCGCATTGACCTATGTGGTCCCAAGATTCCCCCCTTTTTGGTCCAAAGGGCGGATCAGGACAGTCTTTGGGCTAAAACAAGGACCATAAAACTAAGAGGTACTACAATGTGCTGGTGCGTCAGACAGAGTCATTGACAGACTGAGCTGGGCCGGCACATAACCACTAGTTAATATGTGACCAAGTACGAAACAAAAAATACAGAAAACCCAAAAAAAAACATATAACATCCAAGAAAATTCATAGCAACCTTGAGGTCTCATAAAATACATTCTTAGGTCATACATTCAGTGTGTAGCTTATAAAGAATGTGACATAATGCAACACTCAGATAAAAATGTGAGGTAGACTAAAGTGAGAACTACTCTTAGGGTTACAAAATAATAAAGAAAATGTTGCTCACCCCCTTTAGACAGGTGTGGTACATTCACGCTTGGATTCTCCCCGAACGCGGTCACGAGGCACACCGTAGGTGAGCAAGTGCATCTTATCTTGGAGTTTCTTAACACGCCTGTAGGCGGAATAAGCAATCACGGCCGTGATGAGCCATCCCATCCCCAGGGCGACCAATGTGCAGATTAAAGTCGTATAATCTGTGTCAATGTATCGTCAAAGTAAGTTCACGCGGGGTTTGTGTGAACTTAACAAATTTGGTTCCTTCAATCAGTAATTGTTGGTCAATTTCTAAATCGAAGGCAAAGTTATAACCCTGGAAAGCTTCCATGATCTCAATCTCTGAGTCATGCTGTTCGAGGTTGAGGTGATGGAGTGCCAGTTTCTAGTTCAAAGTGGAAATGCCTACCGTCCTTTCAAATACCAATGCTCAGCATCGACCTAAACCTATAGATGTGAGGTGTCACAATTATGGGAACGTTTAACAGGAAACCGAGTTCTAATGTTCTGCATCAACGTGAATGGGAATTGCACTACCTAGGCTGTACGCTAGGTGGATTTGTGAAAGGTGCACAGTAGAGGGGTAGCAGCTGTCAAGCTAACTTTGAGCAGGTCCAGTGGTACCAAGTACGGGGAAATACGACTTTCAACCAAGCTGTCCAGCGTGGAACTTACTTCCCTGAGCAGGTCCTACATCAAATCTCTCACCACTCATGTGTACACAATATCCTGATGTATGGTTTCAGACAAAGTCTTGATTGCACGTAGAGATTCATTAATCAGAGCAGAATGTAGGTTGACAGTTACAAGAGTGCCCTGTAAGGTTTTAGTAAGTACTTCCTGTTAGCGTTCTAGGAGGAGTTTCTCTTGGTTAGTGAAAATGACGGCGGGGGGGGGGCTTGGTTCTTTGTCGGTTAGTACATGTTAGTGGGTTAAACGTGCACTTTCCCCCCTTTTCCATTTCCATGCATAGAACTATGTAGCGACTACGTCTACCTCCTGCGGGGAGTCTGGTCTCTGTACCCGCGGGGATGGTTTGACGTAGGGTTTGATTTGGTTTGCATGCACCCATTTGTAGACAGGCTCCTGTCTCGCTTTGGTGATGCGTAACCTGTATGCAACTGGAGAGAGTTTTGCCACGATCTCAAATGGTCCTGACCAGCAGGGCAGGAACTTCTTAGCTTTGCGTGCCGGTTGGGCGAACCGAAAGTAGAATACTTTGTCACCCACCTCGTATTCGCGGCTGGTTGTCTTTTGGTCGTAGTAGGCCTTAGCGCCTTCTACGTTGGTCTCCAGTTTCTTCTGAGCGTGCGCGAACGTAGCTCTGAGGTGTGTTTTCAAGTCTGCCACATACTGATGAGCGGTATAGGCGGTGGCAACACTGACATCCTCTGGGTGATACAGGAGGTGCAGTGGTAGAGTCATCAGTCTGCCGGTCATCATCTCAAAAGGCGTAACCCCAGTGGATCGCTGTGGAGTGGACCGTATGGCCATCAGGACCAGAGGGAGCTTGACGTCCCAGTCCTTCCCAGTGGAGCAGACGTACTTTTTGAGCATAGAGACGACCGTGCGGTTCATCCGTTCGACCTGTCCGGATGACTGTGGGTGATAGGGAAGGTGGAATCTCACTTCCACTCCCAGAAGTTCAAACAGGGACGTCATTACACTGGATGTGAAATGAGTTCCTCGGTCAGAGTCAATGGAGAGTGGAAGTCCCCATCGACTGAAAACGTGGTTAATCAGCAGTACAGCGGTTGTGACGGCTGTATCGTTTGGCGCTGGAAGGCACTCAACCCACTTTGTGAAACTGCAAGTTACAGTTAGCATATATTTGTTTCCTCTTGCCGATTTGGGAACCGGTCCAACCCAGTCGATCTGCAGGTGGGACCAAGGGAAGGTTATTCCCCTGCGTTGCAGTGGTGCTCTAGCAAGCGGCTGGGAGGGTTGAAACTGGGCACAGATGAGGCAGCCTTGGACATAGCTGTGTACGTCCTTGGACATCGACGGCCAATATGCTACTTCTGTCAGTGACGCGAGGGTAGCTTTTGCTCCGCGGTGACCTCCAACCGCAGTGTCGTGGGCGTAGGCAAGCATCACTCCTCTGTGGTCGAGTGGAACAACCCAGCGCGGCGGGCTGTGATCGTCACGCATGTAAACTAACAAATGGTTTTGTAGTTTCAGATGCGCGAGTTGACGATGCAGGGTTACCAAATCTTGGCTTGCACCAATAGGTGGTGATGGTTGTTTAGACATCGGGCCCTTTTGGAGAAGCTCGCGGATGAGCTTCAGGTCAGGATCTTGTTCCTGCATGGTGACTAGGTCCGCGTCCTGTGGTTTTCTGCCTAGAAACACGGGTACCTCAACGGTCCGAGGTTCGTCTGCCTGGCTAGCATGGCGACGAGTAATCGCGCAGACCTCGTGAACGGCCTTGGGTGGAAGCCACTCGTCTTTGAATTCCCAGCAGGTTCCCTGGTCAGCACCGAGCTTAGCAAGGCGGTCCGCTTCGTCATTACCATCTTTCTCCGGACCTAGGGTCCTGGAGTGACCTTTGACCTTTTTCCAGTAGACCATTATGCCTTTCTCAGTGGTGAGCAGATCACACGCTAGGAATAACTCCGAGTGTTTCACGTCTCTGTTCCTGGCGTTTTTCATGTGGTTCTCCTTCCACATGGGGAAGTGAGAAATGAAGCTGTGTCTAGCGTAGTTTGAATCAGAGCAAAGGACGATTTGAGTGATGTCCAAGGCTGCCGCCTGCTGGAGGGTTATCAACACTGCAGCAATTTCGGCGTACTGACTAGACTTTTGGCCCAACAGGTAGTGATTTGGTTGCTTAGTGTCACAGTCCACCCAAACGACTCCAACCCCAGCACGGAGCTGGCCTTCGTGAAGGTAGGAGCATCCATCAGTGTAAACTTTCGGAAGCCCTTGGCAAACATTCTCATCAAAGTAGCGATGATTGGATGCGGTTGGGTAGACTGCGGCAGGTGTGTCCAGGGGGCCCATGACGGAGTCAGAGTCACAGTGCTGGCAGCCTGCTAGCCCTTGTCCTAGCGCTAGCTTGGTGTTCTGACCATACTTGACCTCAATGTTGTATCCTTGGAGCACCATCATCCACGTCGCAATGCGGCTGTTTGACACTCTTCCTTCGCGAAGTCGCTGGCTGTTTAGGAAGGTGACGGGCTGATGACACGTTTCAATGATCACTTTCTGTCCACCGATGTAACTACGAAAGTGTTCGACGGCCCAGACTGTAGAGAGGAGAGCTCTCTCGCAGTCTGAGAATTGGAGTTCCACCTTGCTCAGAGGCTTGCTGGCGTATGCCACAACTCTCATGTCCTGATCGTGTTTCTGCTTCAAAGCAGCGCTCAGGCAGTGAGAGGAGAAAGTAGCCTCTATGTAGAACTCTTTATCCTTGTCTGGGTAAGCCAGACAGGGTGCGGACGCCAACTTCTGTTTTAGGAACTGGAAGGAGAGTTCTTGGGGTCTGTCCCACACGAAAGGTGTGTCGTTCCGAAGCAGCTCAGTGAGGGGCCTCGCTGTTTCAGCGTACTCCTCAATGAACTGTCTGGAGTAGTTGCAGACTCCGAGGAAGCTCCTGAGTTCAGTCAGATTAGCTGGGGCTTTGATGTCCTGAATGGCTCTAATGCGTCCCGCTTGGGGCTCGACTCCATTAGGGCCAACCAGCAGTCCAACATACTCCACTTTGGTTCGACACCACTGTCCCTTGAGAATCGCCAATTTAGCTCCGGCGTCAGCGAGCTGTTGCAGCACGTGACGGAGTTCGGCCAGGTGCTCCTCGAAGGTTCGACTCCTCATCAAGATGTCATCGACATATATGAGGTTCCCTCTGGAAGCAGCATCTGACATGGCTTTGTGGAGGAAGATGTTGAACTCGGCAGGTGAGTTAGAGTAGCCAAAGGGGCAGCGGTTCCAAGTATATTGGCGATTTCCAAAGGAGAAAGCCAGTTTATACTGGTCCGCCGGCTCAACCTTCATGGTCCAGAAGCCGTTGGCTACGTCAACCGTAGAGAAGAAACAAGCATCTCTGACTCTGGCTAGCTCCTGATCTAAATGGATCATAGGCCACCTGGAGAGAGGTACTTGTTTGTTCAGTGCACGATAGTCTATGGTGAGACGCCATTTCCCAGTCGGTTTCAGAACCGGCCAGATGGGAGAGTTGTAAGTGGAGTTACACTCTCTGATGATGTTTTTCTCCTTCAGCTGATCGAGGATCTCCTGGATCGACTCATAAGCAGCGAGGGGAATCTTGTACTGACGTACAAAAGTAGGAGGGGCATTCGGGTTCGTCGGAATGCGAACCGTGTGCAGGTTTGTGAGTCCACAGTCCAGGGAGTCCCTGGATAAGATGGACTGAAACTCATAGAACAGGCTTCTAAGCGCTGCTCTCTGCTCCTCTGACTCCAGCGCATCCGCTTTGTCAAGCTGCTGGCTGACTTCGGCCTCGAAGCCGTCATAAGGTTCAGAGGAGGAGGGTCTCTGATGTTCCGGGCTTTCAACCGGTGACTCAGAGGGTTGAGTATTTATTGCAAAAACCGTTAGACACTGACCGCCGTCAGTATCTAAGGTTGCACTGCAAATGGGTTCCTCAGGAAGGGCTTCATGCCGCTTGATGGTAATCATTTGTGAAGGGAAAGTACTGAATGTGTCTGCACCAACCTGTCTGTCATTCAAGAACAACGGAAGTTGTCCGATCACGGGGACTGAAAGTTCGAAGTCATGGAATGAGCTATCTATCAGCATGCCCAAGGGCTTTCCTGCCGGCATGTGGATAGGACTCCGGGTCGGATTTTCGACCAACAAGTAGGCAGAACGATTGTTCAGCTCCAAGAGTGGCGTGCCACAGACGGCTAAGTTGAGCTCCAAGAAGTGTGGTGATGGCTGGAAGAAGGCCTGTGTGCCTGGCAGCTTCTGATGCTTCATCAGAGTCAGACGAACAGGCACTCCTTTGACCTGTGGGGGCAGAACCGTGCTGGCCTCAACCACTGCACGGCAGGCCTGTGGAATGGTCTGACCGGACAGCAAGTGTTCAGGGCCTTCTGAGCCAGGCTCAGAGGATGGTGTGGCCCGGGCCCAAAGGACTTGATTGCAAGTGTCCAGCTGGGCACCGAGTCGAACCAGCAGATCTGCTCCAATGAGTGCAGGTGGATCAAGCTGTGGTATGATGCTGAATGTATGTGTGAGCTGTCTTGCTCCAAGTTGGATAGTCAGAGAGCAGACCTCTGGCGCTTTCAGGAGCCTCTGCGGCCAAGTAGGTGACAAGAGCCGATGGCTACGTGTCACACTGACCAGAAGGGGGTCCTTCTGACGCAGGTGTTCAAACGTCTGCTGGCTGATGGCTGACTTTTCAGACCAAAGAGCAAGGCGAGCATCTGAGATGTGGGTGCAGTTGATGGTAAGACCACCAACTATGTGTGGTGCATATGGCTGCAGGCTGACGTTCTTCAGCGAGCAGAGAAAAGATGAATGTGTGCGGAACGGAGTTCCAGGAGCGGTTTCATGCCTTTGCAGGCGGACATCGTCTGTGGGAGCCGTAGGGAGGGGCATGACCTTGGAACAAGGGTTTTGCGGCTCACTTATGCTGACCTCAAGAATGGAGGATGGTCGGCTGCTATCTGGGTTCCAGGGCTTAGGTGTGTCCACCTGGGCCCACAGTTGACCCTTCTGGCAGTCGATGAGGGGAGCTAGACGTTCAAGCAGGTCCTGACCAATGAGAAGTGGTTCAGTGTCTAGCTGGCAGACATAAAACGGGTGAACCAGAGTCATGTCTTGGAAGGTGATATCCAGCCACGCCCGGTGAGTGATACACTCCCGGGTCTGGGTGTAGCTGGTGATTTTCAGGTCACAAGGTTCAACCTGGACTGGTTTCCCGAGCGACCGCATGGTGTCAGACACGCGATGGAACAATGTGGAGCACATCAGGGTGATTTCTGAGCCGGTATCCAGCAGAGCATCAACTTGTATGCATCCACCTAGATTGGTGCTACAGTACAAACGGCGAGCATGATCATGGTTTGTTAAGTCACCAAGGAACTTCAGAAATTTAGTATCTGGTTTCTCTGGGGGGTAGATTTCAGGAGACTCCTGTGGTCTACCAGTAGTGTTTCCCCAACTGATCAGGTAAGTCCTGGCCACGCTGGGGGGTTGAGCCACGCCTAGTCATGCGGACGTTGGCTCTGAGTCTGGCTTCTTAGAAGCAGACTTTGGTGCAGGGGTCTCATCTGCAGATCTCAGCTGTTCCTTCTGTTTAGCTAGGAACTGCTGAAACATCTCCTGGAGGTCGGCTTTGGTCAAGTACTCACCTGCGGACTTGTGTTCGGGACCTACCTGTGGGCGGCGCTCCTTAAACCTTCCACTGTTCCGACCTGCCTGCCGTTGGTTTTGGTTGGGCCACTTCCTGTCTGATTGTCCAGACCTAGGCGGCCAATCAGCACCCCCCTTCCCCTGTTGAGGAGATTGGGACTGCTCTCGCGGTTTAACAGGTCTAGGTTTAGCAGATTTTGGCTTAGTGGGTGGAGCTTCTGTGCCTTCAAGCTCCAAACGCGGCTCGGCGTCGGGAGCTAGGTGCATGACGCGGTGATGTGCGTCAGGCTTTTGGGGCTTTCCGCCGGCTTCCCAAGCCTGTTGAGCGTATCTCCTAATCTCCTGAGTTGTCAGTTTTTTTATCCGACAATACATTGAGACTTCGGAGCGAACACACTCGTGCAGGTTGTGAATGAACAGGGATCTGAAGGCAGGGTCTTCCTCGAGCCCAGGGCCGTTTCGACCTTGGAAATAAGCACTTTTGAGTCGGCGATAATACTCTCTGGGGGGTTCGTTCCTCCCGTGTTTGATGGAGAAGGCCCCCATTGTAGCTGACGCAGAGTCTGCATACGTGGCGTATTCATCTCTCAACGCTCGGCAGAGCGAGGAGTACCGATCACGAATGTCAGGTGGTAGAGTTTCCATGAAACCGTGCACCGTTCTAGATGTGGTTTTCCAAATTAGCTTGAGCTTTTCCCTTGAAGAGGGTGCTGGAAGATCAAGCAGACAACGTTCTATCTCCCTGAGATAATCGTCGACGTTGGATTCATTGGTGTTAGGATCAAAGCGTTCTATGTCTTTAGCTAGCGATTCAATTTGACGTACACGGAGCCCTGACTCACGGTACGGCGCGTCATCCTCTGACTCTGACCCACGGTCTGTCTCAGAAGGCGCTGGATATCGCTGGTGTGCTCTGGGCTCCCAATGTTGACTCCTGGGGCCCAAATCGGGGTTCGGCATGTTGTGGCGGGCTGCTGGCACGTCACGTGGGTGTCTTGGGAGGTCCTCCTCCCGGGGCACGTCTGCGTAGTGCAGCCTGCGTCTTTCAACTGGGGCTTCTGCGTAATACGCTCTGTCCGGGTACGGACTGGCGTATGATGCTTGGTCATGCAGCTGGTTATCGGCATGCCGAATACCGGAGTAGCTAGGATGGGTGGATGGTTGAGGTGCAGCTTGGGGTGCATAACCCCAATCGGCACCTTGCACCCTTCGTGGACTGGGGGAGCGGTCTAAATAGAGGTGCCGCTCAGCTGGTCGACTTCTCACAGATTGAGAAGGCCGTGAAGATGAGGGTGGTGGTCCAACCTGGGGTTCGAGGGCGAACTGCCCTCGGCCCCTAGATGGTCCTGAATGCCCTATAGTGTGTGTAGGGAACGGGGCCGAAGGTTGGGACAGATAAGCTTCATCTCTCCCCTGCGGCGTGCGTCCGTCCAGATAGTCCCACACCACATACTGTTGATTATCGTATGGAGCCGTATCAGGAGGTAGCCTACCTTTACGGCGGGACGGCGGTCCCTCGCTACCTTGGGTGGAGGAAACCAATTGGTCTTTGGCGATCGTCCTGGGCGGACCCTGGTTGGCTTTGCCGGCTTGCTTTCGTACCGGTGTGGGAGAGCACTCTGGCTCAGCCTCAGAGTCACGGTGTTCCCCCCCTTCCCACTGTCTGTTGTCATCAGCAGAAGGGGGCGGGGTCTTCTCCCCATCTTCCCCAGAATCGGTGCTGGCTTCCTCCTCGTCATCCTTCTGCCTTCCATTTTGCTGCCTTTCAGCTAGCATGCTCTGGAGCTTCATGATCTCTCGATCATGTTGGAGTTCTCTCTGATAGAGGATCAGGGCTAACTTAGCTAAGTGAACCTGGATTGGTTTTGTACCATCCGGGTTTTCTATTTGATCAATTACAGCTTCTAGCTCGTCGCTACGCTGTTCTTCAGTGAAATCCCTAGAAGGGTAGTCGGGTTCTCGAGCAACCGCGACCAGTTTGGACAATATTTGTCCAGAAAGTAGGCCAGGTTCATAGTCGTGGGCCGCAGCGTCACCTGGTTGCTGGGAGTTGGTCAGTTCACTACTCTGTCCCTCCATTTTAACAACCGAACCAAAAATAGCCTAGTAGAGCTTCTGCAGATAGCTCAAGCTGCACCTTTTGGGCAGCAACTGCTAGCTTTGTAGCAGAAAAACACTAAATTAACCTTTGTGCGCACAGGTTTTAGCGTTTTAAGATTGCACGGAATGCCGTGACTGATGCTTAAAATACTATTCCTTTCAGTATTTTAGCAAAAGCTGGTGCGTTGCCGTAGCAACGTCTTACAACACTTGCAGTGTTAAATATGCTAGTTATTCCTTCAGAATATTAGCAAACAAGGTGTTATCAGTCTTTGAGTGAAGGTTTCAGTTAGTTACAATAGCCACTGTGAGTTAAAGTCGCTAAATTAGCAGTTAATTTTAGCCTAAAAGGGTTAGTCAGAATTACTTACACGCTGCACCTTTAATGAGGAACTGAATTTTAACCTAAAAGGTTAGCCAGAATTAATTACACGTTGCACCTTTAAGGAAAAACTGAATTTTAACCTAAAAGGTTAGCCAGAATTAATTACACGTTGCACCTTTAAGGAAAAGCTGAATTTTAACCTAAAAGGTTAACCAGAATTAATTTACACGTTGCACCTTTAAAGAAGCACTGAGTTACTGGTGAGAGTTCGATGCAGCTTCCTGCTCAGCGAAATCAGCACCACTCTGTTGCTGGTTCAAGGCTGAACAACGGATTATTTCTAATTCAAGCTCTTTGGATTTATTTGTTTGTTTGTGCCGGATAGAAATCTCTGTGTATCCAAGCCTCACGCGGGCTGCACCAATAAAATGTTGGGGTTATTAGGAGCGAACAATTAGTAAGCTTCAACTTACTTTTGGATTCTTCAATAAATTCTGTAAATATGGGAATATTTACTGATTTATTAATTAATTAAGATATTCTTAGATATACGGGGCACCATTCCCCTTTTTCCGGGGAAAAATTGAATCCAAAACTCTTATCAGTCTTTCTTGAAGTTCGTAGAATCCTTGGAGCAGAGACTTCTCTTCGACACAACAAAGCTACTGGACACAAAAATCTGAATTTTATAACATTTAATTAACAATTTGTCAAATGAATAAACAGTGGAATAGATGAATAATAACCGTGTGATATGATTGAAGATGGATGTGTTTGCATGTGATGGAGGATGTATGAATGGGGTCCTTTGTTCTCACAAAGGAGTGTGTGTGTGTGTGTGTGTGTGTGTGTGTGTGTGTGTGTGTGTGTGTGTGTGTGCGTGTGTATGGATTCAAAATGGAGTCTTGAATACAAGATGGCTGACCCCTTTGTCTGGCTAAAGTGTGGGTGGCAACTTGCACTTTAACTTCCAAAGCACTTAGAATCAGTAGTAACTTAACCTTAAATCACTCAAAACATTTCAAAAGATCATGAAACAACACAAAAGATTAATCACAAATTAATATCTTTTAGTTTCAGCCTGGCCATGACAGAAACCATTTTAAGATACCAAACAATGATCAATAAGCAGTTTATTCTTTCAAAATGACCCGACTGACGTGTTTGGGACGAAAGAGGAAAGCACGAAGCTACTTTTTAAGCAATAGACGCGGTTTATTGCTTATTCGAGACTATAGAGGAAACGGGAGAAGGAAAGAATGAGAGAAAGAGATGAGTTTCTGATCACCAGAACAGTGAAGCGTCCCTCACTGTTTTGATTTGACGGTTCTCCGTGTTTCTCCGCAGCTTTCGGCGTCGTCCGTCGGTTTGATGCTTTCTCCGTTGTTTGGCGTTCACGAGTGTTTCTCCACGGGCTGGACAGAGACAGCAAAGTTTCTTTCTGTGCTGAGTTATAACTTACAGCGTGCTTGATGGAGTTGTTGCTTTCCTCCGCAGTTCTGTGTCCTCAAACATCAGCTGGAGGGGAGCAGAAACGAGCAGATCTGATGGGCTTGCAGTTTAGTTTCCAGCAGTTCCGTGGGCTCCACTTGTGCACTTAGAGCTTCCGCGTGCTCAAGGGAGTCGGAGCGTTGACAAGCGTGTCCTTACCGCCAGGTATCCTGGGCAAAAGAACGAGGATTCTTTGTCTCTGCTGAAGATTTATGGTCTTAGTTCGCGGGAAAAGCTCCACGGCTTCCCGCACATGCGCAGAACGTGTTTCTGGTACTAGGCGGTGACATCATCCCAATGCTTCCGTGTGCAAAGCATCATGGGAAATGAAGTTTCTTGGCGCTGATGTGATTATTTGCTTTTCAGAGCAATTTAAGCACAGTCATTTTGGAGAAAATCACTGCATAGTAATTTCCTCATGAGGTCAGACCCTCAACAGAGCGATTCAATCACTTTTTAGCAAGTAAAATGCCATTTTTGTTGTCTACAATTAAATCATCAATAAACAGTGTTGGGAGTAACGCGGTACAAAAGTAATTAACTACTGTAATGCATTGCTTTTTGCTGTAATGTGGTAATGTAAGGCATTACAGGGAAAGAAAATGGTAATATTTACTCGGTACAATTGTCAGTAACGCGGTAATTACAATGCATTTTTAAACCCAGAATCAAGATGCGGGTTTCCTAAAAATTCAAATTGCAGGAAACCTGAAAAAAGATCCAGTATCCACATATATTAAGTCATTTATGGACTCAGCTTTGCGGGCATTCTATCAGCAGAGAGGACGCAGCGGTAATGGCTGAAATACTCCAGCTGCGTCCTGCGCGCGGCCGCTGTTATATTCACAAAACCGCTCCACCAAAACAAAGTCATTCGTTTGCAATCGTTTATATCAGCCCATATTCTCTGGTACTTCATGTAATTTTCAGCTGAGTTCATAATCTGTGTGCCGGTGATTTCAACTCATTGCTGCTGGAGCGCAGCGCGAAGCTTTTTTATTTATTTATTTATTTTTTGCGTTCGGTAGATCCCTTTGGCTGATTAGTTAGAAAGTAAGAAATCTAGGAAACAGTTTTTCTGGAAGACGGAGAAAACGTGCAGCATGCAGGAGGGTTAGAGAGAGAAAGGGCCGGAATTTATTCAGATAAAATCAAGAAAACAAAACAAAGTGCTTGAAAAAACAAAAGTAGGCAGATTTATCCCCAATACTCATTTCTACCAGTGAAAAGCAATAATATATAAGCATTTAATATTTATTCATGTGATAGAATCAGATCACCCCAGAAGTCAGTCCCACATCCAGGGCCGTATCAAGGCATTTGGGGACCAAGGCAAATATAGGCTTGGAGCCCCCACCTCCTCACTCCCTGCTCAGTTAATATAAGATGGCAGCGTGCTGAGAGTACAGATTGTTGTTGCTTTTATTTAATAAACAATCATTTTAAAGCACTGTTATTATATCTGACTGTTTTTAACAGCAATCCTAGCTCAGACACCACATCACCTTCCACATACAGGTGCTGGCCAGTAAATTAGAATATCATCAAAAGGTTGAAAATATTTCAGTAATTCCATTCAAAACGTGAAACTTGTACATTATATTCATGCAATGCACACAGACCAATGTATTTCCAATGTTCATTACATTTAAATTAGATATTCATAAGTGACAACTAATGAAAACTCCAAATTTGGTATCTCAAAAAATTAGAATATTCTGAAAAGGCTGAATATAGAAGACACCTGCTGCCACTCTAATCAGCTGATTTACTCAAAACACCTGCAAAGGCCTTTAAAAGGTCCCTCAGTCTTGTTTTGAAGGCACCACAATCATGGGGAAGACTTCTGACTTAACAGCTGTCCAAAAGACAATCATTGACACCTTGCACAAGGAGGGCAAGACACAAAAGGTGATTGCTAAAGAAGCTGGCTGTTCGCAGAGCTCTGTGTCCAAGCACATTAACAGACAGGCGAAGGGACGGAAAAAATGTGGTAGAAAAAAGTGTACAAGCTCTAGGGATAACCGCACCCTGCAGAGAATTGTGACGACAAACCCATTCAAAAATGTGGGGGAGATCCACAAAGAGTGGACTGCAGCTGGAGTCAGCGCTTCAAGAACCACCACGAGGAGACTCATGAAAGACATGGGATTCAGGTGTCGCATTCCGTGTGTCAAGCCACTCTTGAACAAGAAACAGCGCAAGAAGCGTCTCGCCTGGGCCAAGGACAAAAAGGACTGGACTGATGCTGAGTGGTCCAAAGTTATGTTTTCTGATGAAAGCAAGTTCTGCATTTCCTTTGGAAATCAAGGACCCAGAGTCTGGAGGAAGAGCGGAGAAGCACAGAATCCACGTTGCATGAGGTCCAGTGTAAAGTTTCCACCGTCAGTGATGGTGTGGGGTGCCATGTCATCTGCCGGTGTTGGCCCACTCTGTTTCCTGAGGTCCAGGGTCAATGCAGCCGTCTACCAGGAAGTTTTAGAGCACTTCATGCTTCCTGCTGCTGACCAACTTTATGGGGATGCAGACTTCACCTTTCAACAGGACTTGGCACCTGCACACAGTGCCAAAACCACCAGCACCTGGTTCAAGGACCATGGTATCCCTGTCCTTGATTGGCCAGCAAACTCGCCTGACCTTAACCCCATAGAAAATCTATGGGGTATTGTGAAGCGGAGGATGCAATACGCTAGACCCAACAATGCAGAGGAGCTGAAGACGACTATCAGAGCAACCTGGGCTCTCATAACACCTGAGCAGTGCCACAGACTGATCGAGTCCATGCCACGCCGCATTACTGCAGTTATTGAGGCAAAAGGAGCCCCGACTAAGTATTGAGTGCTATACATGCACATTCTTTTCATGTTCATTCTTTTCAGTTGGCCAACATTAGAGAAACAAACATTTTTTCATTGGCCTTTAGAATATTCTAATTTTCTGAGATACCAGATTTGATGTTTTCATTGGTTGTCACCTATAAATATCAAAATTAAACGTAATAAACATCGGAAATACATTGGTCTGTGTGCATTGCATGAATATAATGTACAAGTTTCACGTTTTGAATGGAATTACTGAAATATTTTCAACCTTTTGATGATATTCTAATTTACTGGCCAGCACCTGTATATGTCATGAGCTCACTGAGCGTCAGGTTACCAGATTCATATTGAAGTTGTTTTAGTGAAAGTTACTTCAAGTAATGCAAAAGTAGTGTAATGCCTTACATTTTAAAATCAGTAATATTGTAATGCAATTAATTACTTTAAAATGAGGGTAACAAGTAATAAATAATGCATTACAGTTTTGAAGTAACTTGCCCAACACTGTCAATAAGGAATTTAAAGATATTGTGAGGCATTTCTTTTAGGTAAACAGGAGGGTATAGACACTATTTGGCAAGTGACAATCTAAATTTTATTTGCTGATGTGCTTTTATCTTGTTACTTTTAACTAGAGCAAAGTAATGTATAGTAACCTACACAGTTTCATTGTAAAGCCAAAGCTTGATCAGTTTAAATACTATTTTTCAAGTAAAAATGTGCCCCAGACTAGTTAACTGTGGCTCTGGCTCCATGTCAAGTGGACTAAAGAAAGGAAGGGAAAGAAATCAAATCGCTGGAGAATTGTTTATTTCCATTTATACAACGTTTACATTCAATACAGTGCACCATTTTACACTATTTAGTTTTTAGTATCAAGGCTGTAACATAAAGAAAGTCAGTTCTTACCACAAACCATCTTTCAATCGCAAATATTGCAAAAAGGATCAATATATCCTCATTGTGAACGTTTAAGACAAATAGCAACACTTAAAACAACTTCCGAACTGGAAAAAACTAATATCCGCAATAAACATCTGTTTAAGTACCGGACAAGGTTATCTCTGCAATTACCCTAACCGTGCGCGATCCCACAGTGGCTAATCATTTTTTGGCAGCCAGTCGCTTTTTCGGCATAACACCGGTTGTCATCCTGGATAGAAAACAACGATCCGAGCTAGCAAGTTAGCATTGGCAATCGGTTAAATATTTTCTGATGTTATATCAATAAATACACACAGCGGTAAAGCTGGCAACATGTTATTTTACTCATCTGTAGATTACTGAATCATACTGGGACAATATGATGGAGCTAATCAGCTGAGAACTTAACTGAAAGCTACCGGTGGAGCACAGACATGAAATATTTAACAAACTTTAACAAACTGTACCGATTTTGGTTCAGAAGACGAACAGAATCCTCCCCGGTGTCCTAATCGGGCCGCAGGTTTTCTGAGTGAAACGGTCCAAAGCATGTCTGCACCTCCGGTTCTGATATCCAGCTGCAGGGCACGGAGTTCGGTTTATCTTCTCCGGTAATCCAATATCCGTTCTTGTTGCCGTAACCCAGAGAAGAAAAACATCTGACCAACTAGTAGAGGCTTCAGAAGCTACATCTGACTGGTGACACGTTCTCTGCTATAACGCAGAAACACCGGAGTCAGGCGTTGTTTACTATAGTTGTTTCAGCAGATCTCCTTGTGAAACCTCACCAGCTGCCCAGGGCTTAGAGCGTAAGTCCATTTATGTTTTTCCCGCGCCATTAAAAAACATCAGATTTTCTTTAAATTCCAGCCGTGAAAATCCAAAACCTTTTTCATCTGAGGTTTTAATACTTCTTTACACACGCCATTCAAAGGACTTTTGCCTCTGGTCAATATCTTTAAAAAAGTTGACCTTTAATTCGAGACAGTAATAAAACATGAAACAGCCCGGAAGAATGAAAAAAAAAATTATAATGCATGATGTGTGTGTGTGTGTTGCAGGGGGGTGTTCTGGTTTGGGGAAGAGTTGTTGGAGAGTTGGTGATTGGGACAGTTGAAGTGTGTGCTACACAGAGAGAGTTGGCTTCTCCTCGGATCTGCTAGACACGGGTTTTTTGATAAGAACTTTTCCTATTTAGCCTACGCTATTGTTCCTTGTTTGGAGTAACTTTTTTCCTTTTTGTCAGTGGAATAAACTTTTCCTTCCTTGGGGAACGAATTAAAATTAACACGTGGGGGCCTCCTTTCTTCTCTGGCGCAGCAAAGGTGAGTGCTGGTTGCTTCACTCCATCCCAGGTTGTAATAATCAGCTGTCGCCTGAACAACGGAGAAGCTGACGGGGCTCTGTGAAGAGCGTGATCAGCTCTTGCAGTATGTGTGTGTGTGTGTGTGTGTGTGTGTGTGTGTGTGTGTGTGTGTGTGTGTGTGTGTGTGTGTGTGTGTGTGTGTGTGTGTGTGTGTGTGTGTGTGTGTGTGTTCTGACACAGCATGAGTCTTCCTACAGCAAAACAAAGGTGATTTAACCAGAATTAAAAGCCTAGGTTGCATACAGGTAACAGATCCTCTCTCTACAGAGTAAGGGTGTCCACCGGAGGGGGCAGAGGTCAAGCCCACCATCTAATACCGTGAGTCAGGGACTTGAGATTTAACATCTAGAGCTATCCTGGTGAACTGACTCACGACACTTCCAAAGTCTGGACATCTCTGGTCATTTAGTTTCAACAAATTTCCCTCAACAGTTTCAGCTGATTGTCCCATCTCTCTCTCTCTCTCTCTCTGTGTTGCTCATCCGTCAGACCCGCTGATCCAGAGGCAGAGAAAAAGGTTAAACCTCCAACCCTGCTTTAATGTTGTCAACAATAAATGCAGCAAAGCATTTATTGTTAACAGGTTAATCATTCACAGAAAGTAGATTTGTTATTCATTATCTGAAAGTATCTGATTAGTTAATAAACAAAATATTTTGTTTAGTTTGATTTTTACCATTTGTTTGATCATTTTAGTAAACAAAGATAAAATTCAATCACTGCCTCCTCGTCTTGACGTCCTGCTGTGTTAAAATTAAAGTTAGTTCAATAGTTCAAAAGCTCTGGAGCTTCTCTCCTCTGTGAAGAAAGAACCAGAGAGGTTCGGATCGAGCTGCTGCAGCAGACTAAAACACAACACGGACATTTTTTAATGATAACGCCTCATGGGAGAGGCACTGTAATGTCCCACCATGCAGTGATGATATATTCATTCATCCACCAGTACCTGTGTCCATGCTGTCCAGGTCCAGGTGGTGAAGAACACACGATGAATCAGTCCCAGATCCTGAAGTGGTAGCAGGTTTTCTTTAGCCGTGTTTAGCTAACAGCTGCAATAGAAACAAAGCAGGAGAGCTGATTAAGATGCTGCTTCAGAACAACGCAGGAGATTAAAGATCCAACGCTTTGGTTCTGATCAGCTGAGGACAGATCCAGTCTGGAAAAGAGGACCTTTGCTCACCTGAGTTCACAGCTAACCGCCTCAAATATTCTCCTCACACACCAGAACAAGCTAGCTCGGCTAGCATTTTCCGGTTTCTGCTTCTTCTGGTGGTCGGTGACCAGCGTAAAGGTGCACTACCGCCACCTGCTGGACGCTTTGAGCTCTGATAAACTACAGAAAAAAACGAATAATGCATGGTGGAGGATGCAGAAGACGTGACCTAATGGAGACTG
The DNA here is from genome assembly GCF_043380555.1 of Nothobranchius furzeri. Classification (NCBI taxonomy): domain Eukaryota; kingdom Metazoa; phylum Chordata; class Actinopteri; order Cyprinodontiformes; family Nothobranchiidae; genus Nothobranchius; species Nothobranchius furzeri. The sequence goes on along the minus strand of NC_091742.1, from coordinate 90,715,944 downwards.
GTGATTGGCTGATGAGACTTCTGAAGGTGACAGCCCAAAAGACTTCTGAGATTATTTTTAGAGTCATTACGGTAATCAGGAATATCATTAAGATTGGAGAGGATCAGGTGCATGATCAGCATGATTATCATGTGGAGAGAAATCCTGGTCAGAGATAAAGGTGACTGTATTAAGGCACACTGTAAACGGACTGTAAAAGCGTTGGACCAAGGTTGAAACTCGCTTTACACTGGGGATGCTGGCCAGAGCATCACTTAAAGCCCCTCGGAATATAAAGAAGACGAGCTGTAATTGTAGTTTTGCATCTGGCATCTTTATTATAGCCCATAGGTTAAGACAAGTAAATCAGGATAGAAGCTGATAGACATGATAGCTCATGGGTGTGGTTTTCCTGCAGAATGACAAATATGACGTATTTATAACTTACCCTTAATAAAACAATTAACACACATCAGAATATTAACCTTCCGCCACCACATCATCAGTTAATAACCATACTAAACAGTCAGAGGTCACTAAATCATCATCATCTGCTTACATAAAGCCACTATATTAAGCTTTGTCAAGTTACCCTATCGTCAGTCAACTTCCGGTCTGTAAACAAAAGGGTGCTTTTATTCTCCCTACTGACATGGGTACTTCCGGTGGCGGGCTAGCTTAGCTCAGATACTCTGAACCAACTCCCATTCCCGCACCGTAACAACACCGCCATACTTCTCTGCATTTCCGTATACTCATACAAAACACATTCATGCCTCCTCGTACGACCAAGACGCCAGCAGACCGGCCCCGATTGGTCCCGAGGTAAGGTATATCAACAGTGTTTTCACAGGGACAGGAAATGCATAATAATTAACCTGATAGCCATAATCAATCCAACATTGCACTTACTGTTCATCCACGTACACACTCGACCATGTCCCGGTGCTATCCCCCAGGCAGCAACATACCGCAGAGAGGAACCCGGGACACAACCTAGAGCTACGTAAACCTCGAGAGATATGAACCTAAAGCCAATTTATCTCTATCTCTAGCCAGACTTCCGGAGCAAACTTCCGGCCAACTACAAAATAAAGGTAACAAAGGGAATTTGTTCCCATAACCATAGGCGTCATTTTAACCGGGGACGCCGGGGACATGTCCCCGGCAAAATTTGTGATTGGCAGCTGTGTCCCCCCCACTTTCAAAAACGCCTGCTGATGAGGATTTTTGTTTTACCAGCTCAGATCTTATACCAGGGGTCGGCAACCTATTCCCATCAAAGAGCCATTATTACCCATTTCCCACGGTAATTTTGGACGGACCTTAATAAGCAGTGACTTAAGTGAAGAAGGCATGTGAAATGTTCCTAGCCTACATGAAGTGAAACTGTTTAATTGTAACATTAATATGTTACTGGACACACTGGTCTGGTTGGTTAGACCAGTGTTTGAAGTGGAAAACACACACACACACACACACACACCAATTAAAATAATGCTGATAGCATGGACTAGAAGACAGGTGATGGTTTATTTAAATGATGATCAGGCTGCTGTAAAATGTAATCTCCATCCACACACAGACACAATTATCCTCTATTCTTTCTCTATTTGCTCTGCTCTTGTCTGGGCTGATCAGCTGATGGTGCGCGCGGCGCGCCTAACTAGCGGCTGATGCACATTTTACGCATTTGGAGAGTGGCCCGACTGCTTCTGCTCCACATAAACTTTGTGCGTGATCAAATGTCTCCACGAGTCATGCGTCTCCATATTAGAGACGGGAACAAGCGCTGTTCAGCCAAAGTTTCATAATTTCATAAAAAGAACATTTTTCCAAGTGACACATTCCTCAGAGAGACCGGAATTCCAGACTGTTTCAGTGGGAGGAAATCTTATCGCATGCGTCGTGGTTCTGCACTGCGCTGCGAACCCCAGATCTTCAGCTCACTGTCCACCGTGGGCGCTCCGAGCCGCGCTGAACACAGTGTCCAGTATAAAGCTCTGATGTTCTGATGGGAATATTTTACCTCCGTGATGTGCGTTAACGATTAAAATGTCAGCTCATCCATGCGCATCAGTGTGCGTCGGGGTAATTCTTTCAAACCAAGCAACATCCTTGAGTTCATCTGTCAAAATAAACAGTCAAATGGAAATATATGTAACCTGCCGTTTAACTGTTTTGCCTTCCTGTGAAGATTGTTGCAAAGAGAAACAATTAAACTTGATTAACCCCAGAGCCACCCAGAGAACCAGAGCGCATGCGGGAAGATTCCTCCGACTGTAGCGAGTGTTTTCCAAACCCTGTCGCTCAGAGAGACTTGTCACTTAGAAAATGCTCCCTGATGATGAAACTTTGGCTGAATAGCGCTTGTTCCTGTCTCCAATGTGGCGACACATCCAGGAGCCGTCTGAGGAGAATCCCAGAATCTCACATTGTCTTCAGCTCATAAAGTGCCTATATGATTGCGCACAAGCGTGACGCGTCAACCCGGTCTCACAGTAAGACCGGATTGGAACTGTTCAGGTTTACGCAGACAATCTTTACATTCAGAATTGGCATACAGGTGTAAAATTAATGCAGTAAAATATAAAGCATTTTATTTAAATATCCATTCATTATTTTACAAGCACAGAGAGCCGCATCAGATGGATGGAAGAGCCGCATGCGGCTCCAGAGCCGCAGGTTGCCGACCCCTGTGCTAGCCTACTTTATTGTCCCCAGCAATTTTAAACCCCACTCAAGTGTATGGTTATTGTCCCCAGCAATTCTGAAAACAAACTGACACCCTTGCCCATAACGCAAGACTTTGAGGGCTTTTCTACAGTCACCCTCACACCTTTACCTGTCCTGTTTAGTCAGGTAGGATGGATCTCCTCTTAGATACTCCTCCTGTTGTGTAGTTTGTGACCATGAACAGGCTGCATCAGGCATTAGTACCAGAGTGGACTGGCAGAGAGACCAGAGACAAAATAACAGAAACACCAAAACGAAAAGGTGAGGTTAGAGCATTAGACTGAAATTCCACCTGATCTGAAGGGAAACCATGACGACGTCTTTAGACCAGGCGCGTTGCAAGCTTTTCAAAAGTGTGGGGGACGTTGTCTGTGCCTAAAATAAGTTCATGTTATTCATCTTGTTAGTTTAATTTCCATAATAGCGGAGCAGGTGCGAATTTTAGACGCGTCGCTCATGTCTCTGTTTTAAACATGTTTAAACTGTTCAGAATACAAATCCAGGCTCTGTCTCGTTAGATTGGTGCGACTAACGTTTGTGCTGAATGAAACTACATTAAACCATGTTAAAAAGAAAAGGATCTGATTAAATCGTTTCCCCCTCATTTACAGTCAGAAGTACAGCGCAGTGCGCATGGCTCTGGGCTTAATCACGTTTAATTGTTTCTGTTTGCAAAAATCTTCACAAGAAGGCAAAACAGTTAAATGGCAGGTTACAGATATTTCCATTTGACTGTTTATTTTGACGGATAAACTCAAGGATGTTGGTTGTTTTGAAAGAATTACCCCGACGCACACTGATGCACACACAGATGAGCTGACATTTTAATCGTTAACGCACATCGCGGAGGTAACTAAATCAATCAAGAAATGATTCCCATCAGAACATCAGAGCTTTATACTGGACACTGTTCAGCGCGGCTCAGAGCGAACACGGTGGACAGTGAGCTGAAGATCCGTAGAGGGGTTGGCAGCGCAGTGCAGAACCACGACACATGCGGTAAGATTTCCTCCCACTGAAGCGGTCTGGAAAGCCGGTCTCTCTGAGGGATGTGTCACTTGGAAAAATGTTCTCTGATTATGAAACTTTGGCTGAACAGCGCTTGTTCCCGTCTCTAATTTGGAGACGCATGACGCATCCAGTCTGAGGCAGAATAGCCTCTTCAGCTCAGAAAGCACCTGTAGAGACATTTGATCACGCACAAAGTTTATGTGGAGCAGAAGCGGTCGGGCCACGGCAGGTGAAATGTTCCTAGCCTACATGAAGTGAAACTGTTTAATTGTAACATTAATGTGTTACTGGACACGCTGGTCTGGCTGGTTAGACCAGTGTTTGAACTGGAAAACACACACACACACACACACACACACACACACACACACACACACACACACACACACACACACACACACACACACACACCAATTAAAATAATGCTGATAGCGTGGACTAGAAGACAGGTGATGGTTTACGTATTTAAATGATGATCAGGCTGCTGTAAAATGTAATCTCCATCCACATCCAGACACAGTTATCCTCTATTCTTTCTCTATTTGCTCTGCTCTTGTCTGGGCTGATGTAGCTGACGGTGCGCGCGGCGCGCCTAACTAGCGGCTGTGATGCACATTTTACGCATTTGGAGAGGTGGGCTGGATGCTTTGCTTTTACTGGAAGATGGATTTTTTTTTTTCAAAAATGTGGGAGATTTTGCCCCATGAATAACCGTAAAAACTACCGGTGTGCATGTACCCTTATGAAAGAGTCCTACGTTGAGAGGTAAATATTAGAAGTGGAGGTAATGCATTCTGGTGCCTATAAATGAAAAATGAATGGAAATTAAATTGGGAGTTTTTACTTCATATTTTAGAAATAAAAATGACGGGGGAACACATTTATGACGTATTTTTAAACTAAATTTTCTAGCGCGACCTGCCTGCTTCACTTAAGTCACTGCTTATTAAGGTCCGTCCAAAATTACCGTGGCCCACCCAAAAATGAAAACCTGGCGCCGCGCCTGTTATAAACCTCTGCAAATTGTTGTTCTTCACGTTATCAAACTCAGACTTTGTACAGCTAATGTCAAGATGTAAAATTATGAATTCAGTCGAGCTCTTCCCTCCCTCTCTCCAGGAGAGGGAGGGGAAGAAGGAGATGACCCTCCCTCAGAGAGATTTTTCTCTGAGCAGGCAGTGACAACCTGGGCAACAATGGCTGCTGTAGTTCCTCTTCCACTTTCCTTCATTGGATTTAAGAATCCGCTGGAAGCATCTTTCTGTTGCACAGCAAACTGCAGTGATGCCTTGTGATGGTTTCTGTAATCCACCTCTGTCCTTCAAAGCCAAGAGTGGATGCACTGATTCATCCGATGTCAATGCCTGTGAGCAAGGCATACATGTAATCTTCTGCTTCAGCTTTTTGACAATGAAACCAGTGATGTAAGAAATCACTGCTTCCTTGTACTCAGACAGGTAGTTGACATCTGGAAGATCACTGATGGAGTCATCGTCAAGTACAAGTGACTCTACAGGCACCACATCCAACCTGCGTGCAATGTTCACAGTTGCTGGTGTAGAGTCAAGGATGGCTGTGTTGTCACGAAGAAGACAGTTACCTGTGCCCTTTTTAACCTGGTGCCTTACAAGAAGACGCTTGTATGCCCCTCTGAACTTCCTCACATTGGGGTTATTGTTGTGACCACCACGTGCTCTGATTGCAGAGAAGAACAGCTCCAAGTGGTCCTGACTGAGTTTGTAAGTCAGAAGATATCGACAAAGAGCAGCTGGATACTCTACAAGGTCTTCGTAGATGCCGATCACACTTTTAAAGCAGGCAATGAAACCATAGATGGGTGTCCTTTTCTGTGTGGAATGCACATGTACCACTCTGTTGTCTTTCCCTATGATTTTGAGCCCTCTGAGGAGAGACTCTGTTTCTTTTAAAGTGACCATGACACTTTCCTTCTTGGAAGAGGTTTTTTGACCTTAAAGGGCGAGAAGATTCTAGGTACAGCTGTGTCCTTCAGGCAAACTCTCCCCTAAAATAATAATAATAAAAAAATTACTTAATTAAAAAAAAAAGAGATTCACATATACTAGGGCTGCACAATATATCGAAAAATTATCGTCATCGCGATAATAGGATGTGCGATAGGCCCATCGCAAAGCACGTCAAAAACGGCGATAAATGTTTGGTTCAAACATTTCCATCCGTGTCATACATCAACTTTTTGTAAACCAGCTCTGTTTTTTACGCGGAAGTATTATTTGACCAATCAAATGTAGCCCTTCTGATATGCGGCCAATCAGATGGGTCCGTTCACGTAATATGCCCGCCCCTACGTAGACCCTTATGGAAGTGCTGCCCCGCGCTGCTCGGCTGTCTCCATCCGAAGGTTGAGATGTTTGCCAGCCACCGCTCTTGTTTTCGGCACCAACACCTCCTCCGCGCACCGACACCGGAGCGTCGGAGACGGTGCTGCTGAGCGGAGCTTCCCGGGCTGTGCTGACTTTGGGCCGCCGTGTCGCCGCCTGGTTCACCCGCTCCAGCACAGACTGTATCCCCAAAATTCCACTATCTCCGCTGCCGCTCGTTTCCCTTGTTCGTCATGCTGGCTCAGATTAACGAACGCACTTTGTGCTGAGGTTTCAGTCTCCGGTTAGCTTCCAGCTAAAAGGCTACAGCACTCTCATCCCAATCCCACCCTGAGCTGCTAAAGAGGGCCTGGAAAAGTTCCCCCACACATCAAAGTGATTTTTCATTTATGAGCTTCTATAACCTTGTTTATCAGGATAGTTGATTTGCTGCTGCACATAAACTGTCAGTCAGAAGCTCTGCTAGCCAGTTATCTTAAGAGGAGCTAGTTCAATTTGTTAGCTTGTTATCAGAATCATAGTTGCAGTTTCATCATCTGAGCTGCTTTTTAAGATCTAGGTAAACTTGTTCAATTTGAGTTTTTTTTGCCAGTTCCTCTTCTGAAAGGTAGACAATTGTTTTTCTCTTTCCCTCTGAAAATCTTAATTTTCTCCTAGTTTGGCCCAGCACAGTTCACTTCCCAATTACAGCAACAGCCTTATATCATAACCACATAAGTGGAGAAAATGTTCAGTAGCAATGAGAGAATTTGCTGTTGCGTTTAAATGATGTTAACTATTATTTAACATTTAAAGTAATTTTCTGATTTTTGTATATATTCAAAAAACCCTGGTAAGGGATGTTTTTCTGTATTTGGAGCATCAGAAAAAGTTTTATGGTGGAGGTGATGTTTTAAAGTCACTGAGAAACTGCATGCATGCAGTTTGTTGTTTTGCTGCTAATACAGTGGCAGGTGCAGCTGCATATTTTTGCAATAAAAATGTTATGTTGTAATGGAATTCATGCATTAGTTTTTGTTTGCTTTGAACCCAGAGCAGACGTCACACGCCAGACGACATCAACACTGCATACTTTAGTATTTGTTCATTTATCGTGAGTAATATCGATATCGCAATCTTAAGCACTGTTATCGAATATCGCAGGTTTTCCTAATATCGTGCAGCCCTAACATATACACACATCAGACAAGGTCAACTTCTGTATCTCAAGAACACACTGGTACACCAGAGCACTGTGTGTGTGTGTGTGTGTGTGTGTGTGTGTGCATGTGCTTGCGTGCATGCATGTGTGTGTGTGTGTGTAAAAGCCATATGGAGTGTTTATTTATAAAGCATATGTTGTTGGATTTTATGCAGGATCGAGACTTTGAAAATATATAGTTTAATTACAGTTTGATTTGTTTGACACCAGTAGAATGTTTATTATTTAGTTTTTTCTCCTTAAATGCCTAACGTTTTAGTTTAACATGAATATTTGTTTCTCAGAGTAATTAACCACAGAATTAGATGGAAATTAATAACATGATTGTTTCCCATCTAAACAGCCCAAGTCACAGACAATTCAAGGGTGGGGAAGATTTTCTTCTAGTTACACAGCAATGTAACATCTGTATATTATACAGCTAATGCTTCAATTTTTTTTAAATCTTAACCAAAATATGAAGTAATGTGTTTGTACCCTGGAGTCCGTGGTGAAGTGATGACTCTTAAAGTGTTCACTGCACAAGCGGGAGTGTGAATTGGGAGTCCAGCACTCTCTTCTTTGGTTGCTTACCCAAAGGTCAAGCCTCTCTGGATCAACTAGAGGAAAACTTCATACAAAGAACTAATTAAGCATATGGGTTTAAAATACTTACCGTAATTTACGTACTCGAGCGTACCTCAATATAAGCCTAACCAAAAAAAAAAAAAAAGAACAGAGAAAAATAACAGGTTAGATGCACCTAATACATACATTTACTAACAAACTTAGGAATCTGTTGCTTCACTGTTCTGGTGCTGAGAATATCACTAATGCGGATCAAAGGAGATACACAGATGAATGGACCTAATTTATTATTTGGAGACTACATTTACTGCAGCTGGCAGAGGCAGAGATTTTTTCTATTGATACACGGAATTTACAGAATCATTTTAAATTTTAATAGGGGAAGACTGCAGGAGGGAGCGGTAAAATACAGGGGGTCCCCGGCAAAAACAAGAAACTTTACGAGTCTGATGAAACCTGCTGGTGTTCCTTCAGGCAGGCCGGGTGGCAGCTCCAACGACCCAGTGGCTGTGCTGGGTCAATGTTATCGAGCTCAGTCCGGCTCGGCCATGAACGAGCCGAGGCGACGTCGTGCTCTGCTTAAGAAGAGGTGTTATTTTCCCGCTTCAGAAGAAGCGTCCAACGTGTTTTTACGCTTTCTCCGAGACATATCACGTCGCTAAGTTTGCGCTAACGCATCAATAGTGCAGCGTAGCCTGCTGGAGGTTTTAAGGGTTAGGGTCAACGGAGCTAGCTCTGTGGTCACATGGGTCTGAGGCGGCGGTCACGTGTGTCGGAAGCTCATTAATAATACAGAATTTTAGGCTTTTAAAACACTTAAACAGAAGAGTGAGAAAAAAATCACCCCCCTCAGAGTTGTCATGAGTGTAAACTAGATCATTTAAACAAAAAACATGTTCTGGTACCAGGCTGTAAACATGTTTATTTCTGCTGTGAAATTGGTATTTTTAACATGGCTTCTGACACCAGCCCCCAGCGGATGAGGGTGGAACTGCAAATTTTGGTACTTCCGGGTTTGACTCAATTTTAGAGCTCCGTTGTGGGAGAAGAGAAATGACACTCAGGTTAGTCGGAGCTTTCTGAAGATCAGCAGTGAAGACGTTTACCTACAGATGAGTAATGATCCAGATGCTCCTTCCATCCTACAGCTGTATGATCTGTGATTAGGCTGAGACCTCCTTTCCCTCTCTGTGTCTCTCTCTCTCTCTCTCCTCTGCTGTTAGTGAAGTTTTACTTTTAAGGACCAGATGAAAAAATGTTACATCAACATCTGGCAGCAGAACCTGGAGAACAGCAGATTGACTAGTTCCTGTCTGCTACTGACAGGAAGTCAGTTTACGGTTTTACTTCATCTTCATTAACTTGTGACAAGCCTTCAGAAATAAACACCCTGACTTCCTCTGGTTGGTTAGTTTTGACCTAAACAACCAATAACGACTTGAAGTTCCAGGCTTTAATACAAGGTTGTAGTTTGTTTATTTCTTTTTAGCTGCTTTAAACTATTTTGTCACATTTAAATTTCCTAAAATTAGAAAATGTGCAAAACTACTTTTTATTCTAACAGCAGTTTGGCTGAAATGTGTAAAAATGTTCATTTCCTGTTTGTCTGAAACAGAGTAGCAGGTTACAAACAAGCCCCCATAATTCAGGTATGAAATTGAAGCCAACACAGAAGTGAAAACAGTTCCACCCTCATCCACTAGGGGCAGCTGTCAGAAGTGAGCTAATCCTCATTGACTCCCATTATAAAAATACCAATTTCACAGCAGAAATAAACATGTTGACAGCCTGGTTCCAAAACACGTTTAAGGTTTAAATTATCTAGTTTACACTCATGACAACTCTGAGGGGAGGGGGGGGGGGGGATTTTTTCTTACTCTTCTTTTTAAGTGTAGTAAAAGCCTAAAATTCTGAATAATTAATGAGCATCCGACCCAAGTGACCACAGATCTAGTTCCGTGGAAAGGCCTCAGCCTGAGCCTTGGCCTCGCCTTAAAACTGTTCCGTGAGATGGGATGGGGTCTCCATGCCCTGGGTGGCATTTTGGCAACGGAGGTGCCTATTAGGGCCAGTGGGGAAGCTGGCTCCCTGGAGGGCTTAGGCCAACCAGCCATTCCTCCCCATCCCCACACATTTTTCTCCTCCTGCTCCCTCACATCATCACACAAACATGCACATAGGACTTTTGGGGGGAAAGGGGGTCAGGGGGTGCAGGTATAGACCCCATTTCCGCATTCCTGTGGCAGCCTGCCCCCAAATTTTATTTGCACATTAAACACTTCCACCACCAGCAGCGGAAAACCATCTGAAAGCAGCACGGTGAGTAAGCAGGAAACATCTTTGTTTCAGAATGTCACCGACTGAGATTCTTCACATAATTTAATCTCAGTCTTTAAAATGTCTTTCTAGATTATTTCAGGTATTTTTATTGGCTTTGTACTTTTTCACTCTTTGAGGCCACTTTTAATCCTTTAAGTGTAATTTCTGATGATTTGACATCATTCTGGTGATTTTTATCTTCAACCATTAAACTTTTAATGCTAGAAAGGTCATATTGAGACAACAAATCATCTATATTTAATGAAACACATGATGAAGGAAGGTGGGATTACACCAGCAACCCTCAAAGTGGGAAAGACTTTTCATTGTTACAATATTAATAAAAAAGGTACATATTTGGAAGTTTATCTCGTTAATCCCTTATTTGTGTGCAGCGGTTTACTGTATTAACTGTTATTTAATTCTGAGCTGAGGTAATAATAAAAATGTGCAATGACTCTGTTGGAGGTCTACATGGAGTTTGTTTAAGCTGGTCACTCATTGTTGTCCTTATTTATTATAAAAACCTGAATTATGCTTGTCAGAAAAAATTGAACTTGTAATGATGTGATCGTTCCACAGCAGACAACTTTTCCTCAGATTTATATATTTACTTTATTTTGACTTGGATATTTGGACTTCCAATCATATATCTTTATTTTCAACAAACAATAAAAGTTTATTGATTTTTTTAATATAAATTTTACCATTTGGAAGCCGAGTTGGCTCTTCCTTGAACCGCCACCTTATCGTGGTGGAGGAGTTTGAGTGCACTAATGATCCTAGGAGCTATGTTGTCTGGGGCAATTTGTGCCCCTGGTAGGGTCTCCCATGACAAATTGGTCTTAGGTGAAGGGTGAGAATAAGAACGGTTCAGAGGATCTTTCATGAATGTAAATTCAAAGAGTCGGAGTACCCGGCCTGGAGGGTTACCGGGGTTGCACCCTGAAGCCAGGCCTGGGGTTGGGGCCTGTGAGCGAGCGCCTGGTGAATGGGCTTTCGCCCATGGGGCCCGGCCGGGCCTAGCCCAAACCGGATACATGGGCTCATCCAACTGTGGACCCCCCACCCGCGGGAGGAACATGAAGGGTCCGGTGCAGTGTGTATCGTGTGGCAGACCGAGGGGGGAGCCTTGGCGGTCCAATCCCCAGACGAGGAAACTGGTTTTTGGGACATGGAACGTCACCTCGCTGGAGGGGAAGGAGCAGGAGCTTGTGGAAGAGGTTGAGCGGTACCGGCTAGATATAGTCGTACTCACCTCGACACATAGCATTGGCTCTGGAACCCAAGTCCTTGAGAAGGGTTGGACACTATCCTTTGCTGGAATTGCTCCGGGTGAGAGGCGAAGGGCTGGGGATGGCTTTTTGTTAGCTCCAAGACTCTCTGCCTGTGTGTTGGGGTTTACCCCGGGGGACGAGAGGGTAGCTTCCCTGCGCCTTTGGGTCGGGGAACGGGTCCTGACTGTTGTTTGTGCTTATGGGCCAAATATCAGTTCAGAGTACCCACCCTTTTTGGTGTCCCTGGGACGAGTGCTAGATAGTGCTCCATCAGGGGACTCCATTGTCCTGCTGGGGGACTTTCATGCTCGCGTGAGCAATGACAGCTTGACCTGGAGGGGTGTGATTGGGAGGAACTGATCTGAACTCGAGTGGTGTTTCGTTATTGGACTTCTGTGCAAGCCGCAGTTTGGTCATAACGAACACCATGTTTGAACATAAGGATGTGCATCGGTACTCTTGGTTTTTTGTAGTCGTATCATCTGACCTGCGGCCGTATGTTTTGGACACCCGAATGAAGAGAGAAGCGGAGCTGTTAACTGATCACCACCTGGTGGTGAGTTGGATCAGATGGCAGGGGGAGATGCCGCGTAGACCTGGCAGACCCAAATGCATAGTGAGGGTCTGCTGGGAACACCTGGTAGAAGAACCTGTCAAGACGGTCTTCAACTCCCACCTCCGACAGAGCTTTGACTGCGTCCCGAAAGCAGTGGGTGACATTGACTCAGAGTGGGCTTTGCTCCACTCTGCAATTGTTGAGGCGGCTGTTGCTAGCTGTGGTCGCAAGGTGGCCGGTGCCAGTCGTTGTAGCAACCCCCGTACCAGCTGGTGGACACCACAGGTTCGGGGAGCTGTCAGGCTGAAGAAGGAGGCCTACAGGGCGTGGCTGGTCTGTGGGTCTCCGGAGGCAGCAGACATGTACCGGATAGCCAAGCGGCGTGCAGCAGTGGCAGTTGCCGAGGCAAAATCTCGGTTTGGTGAGGCCATGGAGAAAGACTATCGATCGGCTCCAAAGAGGTTCTGGCAAACTGTCCGGTGCCTCAGGAGAGGGAGGCAGCAACTCGCTCACACTGTTTACAGTGGGGATGGGAGCTGCTGACGTCAATTGGGGCTATAGTCGTATGGTGGAAGGAATACTTTGAGGAGCTCCTCAATCCCACCTTCGCGCAGTCCGAGGAGGAACCAGAGCCAGGAGACCTGGGGATGGACTGTCCAATCTCAGGGGCAGAAGTAGCTGAGGTAGTCAAAAAACTACACAGCGACGGAGCACCGGGGGCAGATGAGATTCGTCCTGGGTATCTGAAGGCTATGGATGTTGTAGGGCTGTCGTGGTTGACACATCTTTGCAACATTGGGTGGTCATCGGGGGCAGTTCCTGCGGAGTGGCAGACCTGGGTGGTGGTCCCCATCTTTAAGAAGGGTGACCTGAGGGTGTGTTCCAAATATAGGGGGATCACACTCCTCAGCCTCCCTGGAAAGGTCTACTCCAAGGTACTGGAGAAGAGGGTCTGATCGATAGTTGAATCTCAGATTGAGGAGGAGCAATGTGGTTTTCGTCCTGGCCGTGGAACTGTGGACCAGCTCTAAACCCTTTTCGGACATTATTTTGTCTAACTGCCACAACCCGCGTGTGTTATTCAAAACTATTAACTCTGTTCTTAGTGCACCATATGTTGACTCTATTGAGCCCTCATTAGAAGCATGTGAAAATTTGTTACTCTTCTTTATTGAGAAGGTCTCCTCCACAAGGGCTCAAATCTGTCCTTGTGCTCATGACCCCTCAGTCGTTGTTTCCTGCTCTGCTGTCTTTGACAGGTTTGAGCCTGTGACTCTGTCATCTCTACAGGAGACTGTTGGTCATCTTAAGCCTGCAGGGTCTCCAAATGATGCTGTTCCTCCTCGACTTTTAAAAGAGGTGATACCTACAGTTGGTCCTCTGGTTCTTGAGCTGGTAAACCATAGTCTGAGGTCAGGCGTTGTCCCTAAAGATTTTAAACATGCAGTAGTCAAACCCCTGATTAAAAAACCTGCTCTTGATCCGCAGGATCTTGCGAATTACAGGCCTATCTCCAAACTACCGTTTCTTTCTAAAATTCTTGAAAAGGTAGTTCATAGCCAAATATTGGCCTTCCTGGAAAAGCAAAATGTATTAGAGGTTTTCCAATCTGGTTTTAAACCCTTTCACAGCACTGAATCAGCCCTTTTAAAAGTTTTTAATGACATATACTTAGCTACTGATGCTGGGGACTGTGTTGTTCTTGTGCTTTTAGATTTGACAGCTGCTTTTGATACTGTGGATCATGCTGTTTTATTCTCTCGTTTAGAGCACTGGGTGGGCATTAGCGGCACAGCTCTGGAGTGGTTCAGGTCCTATTTGGCGGGGCGAACTTTTTGTGTCAGTCTCGGTGACTATGTGTCGTCCTCCGCTCCGCTCTTGTGTGGTGTCCCGCAGGGCTCAGTTCTAGGCCCCCTCCTCTTCTCTTTGTATCTTCTTCCTCTCGGTTCTATATTGAGAAAGCATGGCATTGCCTTCCACTTGTATGCTGACGACTGTCAGATCTATGTCCCTCTAAAGAAAAAAGGCAGAAACCTCATACAGCCATTACTACAGTGTCTTGACGACATAAAGGCTTGGATGTCTGTGAATTTTTTAAAATTCAATGATAAAAAGACTGAGGTGATGATTTTTGGTAGTCCTACTGAGACACCCAATGTGTTTGTAGATTCCTTGGCCCAGTTTGTTAAACCAACTGTCACCAACTTGGGGGTCAAAGTGGACTGTGATCTGAAGTTTGAACATCAGATTAAGGCGGTGGTAAAATCTGGCTTCTTTCACCTCAGGCAGCTGGCAAAAATAAAGCCAATTCTTTCACGGCAGCACTTTGAGACAGTGATCCACGCCTTTGTAACCACTCGGCTGGATTACTGTAACGCACTCTACATTGGGGTCAGTGCATCATGTATTAGTCAGCTACAGAGAGTGCAAAATGCCGCAGCTCGTCTTTTAACTGGCACTCGAAAGTTTGAGCACATTTCCCCTGTTTTAGCTTCACTTCACTGGCTGCCCATTTCTTTTAGGATTCATTTTAAAATTCTTTTATTTGCTTTTAAAGGTCTTCATGGCCTTGCCCCCTCTTATCTCTCTGATCTGATACAGCCTTACACTCCCTCCCGCTCTCTCAGGTCTGCTGATCAGCTGCTCCTGATTGTACCCAGGACTGAGCGTAAATTTAGAGGAGATCGTGCTTTTGCTGTTGCAGCCCCAAAACTGTGGAACGAACTTCCTTTAGAGATAAGACAGGCCAGTTCCTTATCTGCTTTTAAGGCACTCCTGAAAACACACCTCTTTACCCTGGCTTTTAATACCTTGTGAGATGTTGGTTTCTATTTTTTATTTTATTTTAGCTGTTTTAGGTGATTCAAATGCGGTTTTATCAAGTTTTATCAAGTTTTTATTTTTAATATAGGGCTAGTTTAATTTTATGTATCATGTGTTTTATTTATCTTTGCTGTTTTCTTTCTAGTCAATTGTTTTAATGTACTTTCTGTACAGCACTTTGTTCCTGTGCTGGGTCTTGTAAAGTGCTTTATAAATAAACTGGATTGGATTGGATTGGATGGACAGAATTTCTAGGCACGGCCGTGGTGTGGAGTGTGTCGAGTTTGGTGGCAGGAGAATCTCGTCTCTGCTTTTGCGGATGATGTGGTCCTCCTAGCGTCATCCAGCTCTGACCTTCAGCTCTTGCTGGGTAGGTTCGTGGCCGAGTGTGAAGCGGCTGGGACAAGGATCAGCACCTCCAAATCTGAGACCATGGTTCTCGACCGGAAAAGGGTGGCTTGCCATCTCCGGGTCGGGAGAGAGGCCCTACCTCAAGTGGAGGAGTTTAAGTATCTCGGGGTCTTGTTCAAGAGTGAGGGTAGGACGGATCGGGAGATTGACAGGCGGATTGGTTCGGCGTCTGCAGTGATGCGGACGCTGAGCCGATCTGTCGTGGTGAAGAGGGAACTGAGCCAGAAAGCCAGGCTCTTGATTTACCGGTCGATCTACGTCCCAAACCTCACCTATGGTCATGAGCTTTGGGTAATGACCGAAAGAACAAGATCGCGGATACAAGCGGCCGAAATGAGTTTCCTCCGTAGGGTGGCTGAGCTAGGCTTTAAAGATAGGGTGAGGAGCTCGGACGTTAGGGAGGGACTCAGAGCAGAACCGCTGCTCCTCCAGATCGTAAGGAGTCAGTTGAGGTGGTTTGGGCATCTGGTTAGGATGCCTCCTGCACGCCTCCCTGGGGAGGAGTTTCAGGCATGTCCTGCTGGCAGAAGGCCCCCGGGTCGACCCAGGACAAGTTGAAGAGGTTACATCTCCAATCTGGTCCGGGAAAGCCTTGGGGTCCTGCTGGAGGAGCTGGTGGAAGTGGCCGGGGAGAGGACGGTCTGGAGCTCCCTAGTTGGGATGCTGCCCCCGTGACCCGGACCCGGATAAGCGGAGGAAGACGACGATGACGAGCCGAGCTGTGAGAATCGGTTCTATTAAAAGAGCCGGAGTTCACATCACTAATCTCCTGGCATTTTAAGTTGAACTTATTTTCTACATAAGATACAGTCAGGTCCATAAATATTGGGACATCAACACAATGGTAACATTTTTGGCTCTATACACCACCACAATGGATCAATGGATATCAAATGAAACGAACAAGATGTGCATTAACTGCAGACTGTCAGCTTTTATTTGAGGTTATTTACATCCAAATCAGGTGAACGGTGTAGGAATTACAACAGTTAGCATATGTGCCTCCCACTTGTTAAGGGACCAAAAGAAATGGGACATTTGGCATCTCAGCTGTTCCATGGCCAGGTGTGTGTTATTCCCTCATCTCTATTACAATGAGCAGATAAAAGGTCTAGAGCAGGGGTGTCAAACTCATTTTAGCCCAGGGGCCACATTGCGAGAAATCTAGTCCCAAGTGGGCCAGACCGGTAAATTAAAAACAACTTCAGATTGTTTTCTTTGTTTTAATACAATCAATATAAAACAAGGCTGGAGCCTGAGGACAGTGTATCCAAAATAGTACAAGTACAACACCTGAAGTGTACTTGAAAATTTGAAATAAATAAAATAAAAAATCAATCAATAAAAAAAGCATTCCTTAGTGATTCAAAGAGCTTACAGATCACATGGCTAGATCACTTTCATGTAGCACTTAAAGTATATTTGACTAATTTTACCTAACATCTTTTAGCTTTCACCAGCACATCAATATCAGAAGTCACATCCTGAGTGGCGGCCAACTTCAGGATGTGATTCAAGTTCTTGTGTGGGCCTTGCGCGCAGCTTGGTTTTATTTATACTCATTACAGAGAAAACTTGCTCACTAAGATAAGTTTATTTTCACTCTACATTGTAAAGTATGAAAATAAAGTTTACACAACCATCTCGCGGGCTGGATTTAACCCGCTTGCGGGCCGGATCCGGCCCGCGGGCCGCATGTTTGACACCCCTGGTCTAGAGTTCATTTCAAGCGTGCTTTTTGCATTTGGAATCTGTTGCTGTAAACTGACAAGACATGTTTGAATAGTGCAGAGGTTTTTGACCCTAATAGCCATACATTGGTAAAGTCTTACTCAAACACAAAAAAACAACTTGCTTGCAATCATTTATGTATGCACTGCCCCCCATTGCCAGGGAAAATACACACAGTCACTTTAAATTTTTCCACAGAGCTCACAAACAGAAGGTTTCTATCCTGTGTGGACACTCATGTGCTTGAATAAATTTCTCTTTTGTCCAAATCTTTCTCCACAGAACTCAAGCAAATGGTTTATGTCCTGTGTGGACTCTCATGTGAGTGTTTAAATTCGACTTTTGGGTAAATCTTTTTCCACAGAGCTCACAGCCAAAAGGCTTCTGTCCTGTGTGGACTCTCATGTGACGGTTGAAAGCTGACTTATGTTTAAATCTTTGTCCACAGCGCTCACAGACAAATGGTTCATGCCCTGTGTGGACTCTCATGTGAGTGTTTAAATTCGACTTTTGGGTAAATCTTTGTCCACAGAGCTCACAGGCAAAAGGCTTCTGTCCTGTGTGGACTCTCATGTGACGGTCTAAAGCTGACTTATGTTTAAATCTTCTTCCACAGCACTCACAGATTAAAGGCTTCTGTACTGTGTGGACTCTCATGTGAGTGTTTAAATCCAACTTGTGTTCAAATCTCTCTCCACAGAACTCACAGGCAAAAGGCTTCTGTCCTGTGTGGACTCTCATGTGACAGATGAAAGTTGACTTATGTTTAAATCTTTTTCCACAGAGCTCACACACAAATGGTTTATGTCCTGTGTGGACTCTCAAGTGACTGTTTAAATTTGATTTATGGGTAAATCTTTTTCCACAGAGCTCACAGAAAAAAGGCTTCTGACCTGTGTGGACTCTCATGTGATCATTTAAATTTGACTTTTGGGTAAATCTTTTTCCACAGAGCTCACAGACAAATGGTTTATGTCCTGTGTGGACTCTTATGTGAGTGTTTAAATTAGCCTTTTGGGTAAATCTTTTTCCACAGAGCTCACAGACAAATGGTTTCTGTCCTGTATGGACTCTCATGTGATCGTTTAAATTCGACTTATGGGTAAATCTTTTTCCACAGAGCTCACAGACAAATGGCTTATGTCCTGTGTGGACTCTCGTGTGATCGTTTAAATTCGACTTATGTTTAAATGTTTGTCCACAGAGCTCACAGACAAAAGGTTTATGTCCTGTGTGGACTTTCATGTGATTGAATAAATTTTTCTTTTGTCCATACCTTTCTCCACAGAACTCACAAGCAAATGGTTTATGTCCTGTGTGGATTCTCTGGTGTCTGTTATAACTTGATTTTGTACTAAATATTTTTCCACAGTCACCACAACTAAATGATTTTAGTTCTTTCTGGACATCCCTATATGGGTCTACAGGTTGCTTAAGTCCAACCGATTTCTTATTACCCAAAGAGCTGGAAGACCTGATTGCTGAATGACTGGTTACTCTCACGTGTTTCTGGAGAGACTGCTTGTCATGAAATCGTTCACAGCACTCAAGGCAGCTAAGGGATATGTTGACAGTCTTAACACCTGACTCAGAAGACCTTTTCTCATTCCAGTCATGGCCTTCGTCTCCAGTTTCAGACCCAGAGTCTGACATCCCAGAGTCTAGATTCATATCATCTCCACTAACTTCAGTCTCTGAAGAATCAGATGTTTGTTCATGAGGGTTCAGATCTGGGTTCCTGCTAGTTCCTGCTCCTCCACCAGTTTCTGCTGTCATCTGGTCAGATGAGCTGCTGGTTGGGACATCTTTGTCTTCTATTTGCTGCTGATGAAGCTGTGAAAACAGACGTTTCTCTTCATCATCCTCACTCTTTATAGAAACAGCAGTGAAATGAAACCAGGCAGAATCAGTCTCCTCCTTCAAACAGAGATGCTCTCCCTTAAGACTGGTCCAGAGTTCCTCCTTTTCCTCCTTTATGTGGAGATGTTCTGGGTCCTGCTGTTCCACACCAGCACTCTGTTCTTCAGGATCTTCTTTAACCTGCACCATCTGTTGAACATCTGTAGGAAACAGAAACGCATAACGTGAAATACCGACTGCTGTAACTTTAAATTCACACATATGAGAGTTGTGTTATTGCAGGGGTCTCCAGCATGTTGGTCGTGAGCTACCGGTAGCTCTTGAATGTCGCTGGCCTGGAAGCAGCCAGTGAGCTGCCCAGCCTGACTTGTAATTAACAAGGGACGGATTTCTAATTTGATGGCAAGCCTTCCCCGGTTCTCGTAATATCTCATGTAAAATTAGCATTTTGTGGAAGTAAAATAAAATCTGATTATTGCACAAATCTTTCAGCAAATGTTCTCTACTGGAAATATGTGGAATGGATTAATTGCTCAGGTTGCAGCGCGGATCCCCGTTTCTGATATCAGCGGCTGCAGCTGCAGGTGCCTCTAAAGACGAGGTGACGTCGGTCATACAGACCTGGTTTCGGAAAAACATCCTCAATAAAATGTTCTGGGCGACTGTAAAGTCCTATCTGCGTAAATATGTCGTTAAAGCAAATTAAATGCCCTTCGCTTATTAACACAATTAACAGGCTTTCTGTTGAAGCGAGACTAGTCTCAGGCTTGTTGATAAAATAAATCAAGCCTGAGATAGTCTCCCTCTGTGTAAACACTTGACCACCTGCCATTCCACTCCTGCACACAGGCCTGAGCTCAGCTCCTCTTAGTGTGTGTGTAAACCTTCGACCCGCAGCCCACACTGGTCCCCACTCTCTGCAATTCCGCCCCTGACTCTGGGTGTGTGTGTGGGCATCTGCCCTGCCTCCAATGCCCCCCCTGCTCCGCACTCAGTTCTGTGGAACAAGCTGACTGGGTCCAACGGAACCAAGATGCCAGAGGTGTGAATGCTGACTTCTGTAGCGGAATATAGTTGTTATATTCTTACACTTTAAGGTCCAGAGTTTAATCTTTGGACCGGGCACTTAGAATCAGAAGAGGTTGTTTTTACCACAGGGAATTTTATTCAAACACCTTGTATTGAGTTAGAGACAAGAAAAGAGAGATGGGACGTTTAAGATTATTTATTTTATAATCATTCGAAACAATCACCAGGACTAACTCTCTAATGATGGATGCAGATGAATGTGAGCTGACGTGTTGGTGTGTGTGTCAGTTCAGAATCTCCATCTGGTGGAGGCGAGTCTGAGTGCGAGGTGTTGTTGCCCTAACTGACCAACAATGGATTTCAGGAGGAAGACATGAGACGCAATCTATGCCGATCTACGTACCGAACGCGGAGACCTCCGTGTTAGATCCGGATGCCAGGTCCCTGACCCTCCTTGGTGCCGAAATTGGTGAAAGAGCGTCGGCAGCACGACAAACCAGTCTATGGATATCCTCCCGGTACAAGGGCAGATTTCAGCGTCACGTAGAGACCCCCCTTTATTGGGTCATAGAGTTCAGCTTTTATTCTGAAGGAACCGTCGTCTTGTTGATATAACGACAGTTTTCCAGCTTGACAGTTCTCAGCTTAAAAGAAGAAAATACAGCTGGCCAGCCTGTACTTCACTTAGCGATGTTGGACATCAGATGGATTTGAGAGCTGGTTGAACTCACGTTGGAACTACGTTGAAACTTGCGGTGGAACCGATCTAAAATGGCGTTGTTCTGTTTTATTAAGCTCAGTTGTTTATGAATCTTAGCCAATCGGAGTGGACAAATTAACTAAACACCACAGAGCTCTGCCACGCATCAGAAAGGAAGTTCTGATTGGATGAGTGAACAATGTGTCAGGGTGTCTAGCTCAGTTAGTCCAAAGTCCTGTTATTCATTAAACACATAAATCATAACATTGTGATTTCACAGATCAGTCACCTGATTATTATTGACCAACAGTTGTTTTGATTAGCTTTATTAGAAATAAAGATCTTTTATTAACTAATGAAAAAAGTTCTTCGTCCTTCTTCTGTCTTCTTCTTTGCTGGAATGTAAACATCAAAAGCAAGCGCAAGACCTTGGCAATTTATGCACACTGTCACTGTGTCAAAGGGCAGCTGTTAAGGGCAGAAATGGCATATTCATAACGCTACACTTCTCAGAATCCAGAGCAGGAGGTCCAAGGCCTGGTTCATGCTTCTCCGTCAGCTCCGCAAGGGACAGACACGCACGGATTGACGGAAGCGTTTTGCTCTCATACTTCTCCGTCAACTGGGGAGTGTTGCAAAGCAATTGCCCGGCAAGACAACAGAGGGCGTAGCGCTGTTCTGTGGTATCCTGTCATGTATCGGTCCAAGATAGTGTGTTTATATTGTGTTTTTTGTATATAAGAGACTTTTTAACACAGACAAATTTGTCTCTCCTTCTCCTCCACCTCTTCATGCGCTCGCCAACTCTAAACCCACGTTTCCTGTCATTTCCGTCCATAAATAAAACGCTTGCTGCGCATCTTTTCACTCCTCCAGTCACGGGGAATTAAACGTACATATTTTAGAGTTTTTTCGCAAGGCATTCTTCAAGCTTCTCCGTGTCTGCCGCTTGTATCCTCGGCTCTCTTTATGTTTTTGAGGGTGCAATGGCGGCACTGTAGACAACAGCTGTGTCCTGACCAATCACAAGCTTGCGTTGTTCGTCTCCACTGACGGATGTTTAGAAAAGAGAGCTCGACTCCGTCCACCCTTGCGGAGCTCTCCAGCAGCTCCGCAAGGACGTTGCGTGTCTCCGCACTGACGCAGATGGAGAAGCGGATCTGTTGAGCAGCGAGTTGGTCCTTAACTGGTTCCATGGCACGGAAAGCTTCGTGAAGCTCCTTACTCCCTCCTCTGAAATTAGTGCCTTGGTCTGACAGGATCTCGTAAGGCTTTCCTCTTCGAGCTATGACAGTCGGAGGGACATTAAGAAGGAATCCGTGTCCATGTTTGGTAGGAGGTCTAGATGGATAGCACGTGTAGTAAGGCACTTCTATAGGATCCCCCACCTCTTTTCAGTACGTCGTCCCACCTTTACAAACATAGGGCCGAAGCAGTCAACTCCTGTTGAATAGAAGGCAGGAAAGAACAACCGCAAACTGGAAGGGGGCAAATCTGCCATTCTGGGGACTTGCGGGTTTCCTCTCCACTTCCTGCAATCCACACAATTGTGCTGGTGCTTCTTGACAGCTTCTCTTTCTCTCAACAGCCAGTATTCCCTACGCAGCTCTGCTACAGTAACCATGGCAACAAGCTGGTTTACAATCGGGAGTAGCTGATTAACATTGGGAAGGCTGAAATAATACCTCAACTGAAGCCACAAATCCCAAATGAGCTAAAACGCAAGAAGCGTGGGTGCAGAGCGGGAGAAAAACTGAGACAGAGAAAGAGGAAATTCAAACCATCTCTTCCATCGATCATAACGGGCAATGTGAGATCACTGGCCAACAAGATGGATGAACTCCAAGCCCTTTCAAGGACTCAGCCAGAGTATCGGCAGTGTAGTGTTATGTGTTTCACTGAGACGTGGCTGCAGGACCATATCAGTGATTCCAGCATCTCTCTGCCAGGATTCCTGACTGTACGAGCAGACAGAGATCTGAAGAGGAGCGGGAAAAGAAAAGGAGGTGGAGTGGCAGTGCTTGTCAACAACAGATGGTGCCACCCATGTCATGTTTCAGTGAAATGTTGTCTCTGCAGCCCAGATGTTGAACTCTTGGCAGTAAGTTGTCGCCCATATTATTTGCTAAGAGTTCACCAGTGTTGTCTTGGCAACCGTTTATATTACACCTTCAGCCATGGCTGAAAATGCATGTAATGACGCCATCAGTTCCGTTGTCGCTAAGGTACAAACCCAGCACCCCAATGCATTTGTGGCTGTATCTGGAGATTTTAATCATGCCTCGCTCTCTGCTATACTTCCAACATTTCAACAGTTTGTCAGCTGCTCCACCAGAGAAAACAACACATTGGATTTGTGTTATGCAAATGTAAACAATGCACACATGTAAACAATGCACACATGTCCAAAACAAGACCTTCTCTGGGACAATCAGATCACAATCTTGATTTTCTCTGCTCAGAATACAAACCACTTGTTCAGAGGCAACCTGTGACAAGAAGAACTGTGAGAAAATGGTCACAGGATGCTGAAGAAGCCCTGCAGAGTTGTTTTGAGACCACTGATTGGATGGCTCTCTGCCAAGGATATGAAGAGGACATCAATGCCATGACTGGATGTGTCACTGACTATATAAACTTCTGTGTGGACAACATCATACCAACCAGAACGGTGAGATGCTTCGCTAATAAGTGTGTGTGTGTGTGTGTGTGTGTGTGTGTGTGTGTGTGTGTGTGTGTGTGTGTGTGTGTGTGCTGCTCTGTCTTCTCGATCCCCAGTGAGTAGTGGAGGATGGCTGCTTATACTGAGCCAGGATTCTCAGGTTTCTTCCGGTTAAAAGGGAGTTTTCCTCTCCACTGTCGCTTTATGCTTGCTTAGTATGATGATTGCTGTAAAGTCACTGACACTAGTGAGTGACTTGATGCAATTTGCTGGGTTCCTTATATAGGAAACATTATTTCTGATTGGCTTAATGAACTGACCTGAATTGGAATATTTATTATGTGAAGTGCTCTCTTGTCGTGATTTGGCGCTATATAAATAAAATTGAATTGAATTGAATTAATAACAAACCCTGGATCACCAGTAAACTGAAGAATCTGCTAAATGAGAAAAAAAAGAGCCTTCACGGAGGGAGACAGGGAATTATTGAGGAGTATACAGAAGCAACTGAAGATCAAGATCAGAGACAGCAAGGAGGCATACAGGAAGAAGCTGGAGAACAAACTACAGAGGAACAATATCAGAGATGTCTGGTCAGGGATGAAAAAGATCACAGGCTTCAAGCAGAGGAAGGATTGGACAGATGGCAGCCTGGACACAGCCAATGAACTGAACAAGTTCTTCAATAGGTTCAGTTCAGGCCTGTCCCCAGCCAATCAGATATCCCATCCTCCTTTGATCCAACATTTTCCTGTCACACTCCAGCTCTTTTGTCCTCTAATGCAGTCATGGACTCTTCTGGTTCTATAAATCTGTCTTCAACCAAGTCAGGATATGCTGCTGCCCCATTTACCTCCCCCTCCCACCTATCTGTCTCTAGAAGTCAGGTGAAGAGGTGGCTGGAGAGACTGAACAGGAACAAGGCTGCAGGTCCAGATGGTGTCAGCCCCAGGGTACTGAAGGCCTGTGCAGAGCAGCTCTGTGGGATTCTAAAGCACCTCTTCAACCTCAGCCTGGCCCAGGAGAAGGTTCCAGTCCTGTGGAAGACATCCTGCCTTGTTCCAGTTTTAAAGAAAACTCTCCCATTTGTCAATGACGACTACAGACCGGTTGCCCTGACATTCCACATCATGAAGGTCCTGGAGAGACTCCTGTTGGTCCACCTGAATAAGCAAACTAGAACGTATCAGGACCCGCTGCAGTTTGCTTGTCGCCATGGAGTTGGAGTTTAAGATGCCATCATCCAGCTGCTTCAACCAATCCACTGTCATCTGGACAAAGCAGGCAGCACTGTCAGGGTCATGTTCTTTGATTTCTCCAGTGCATTTAACACAATCCAGCCTGATGTACTTTGCCAGAAACTCCAGAAGACATAGGTGGGGGCCTCAACTATCACCGGGATTAAAGACTACCTGACAAACAGACCACAGTTTGTGAAGCTGAAGAACTGCACATCAAACCAGGCGATCAGTAACATTGGAGCACCACAGGGGACTGTACTCTCACCATTTCTTTTCACCCTGTACACCTCAGACTTCCAGTACAAATCAGAGACCTGTCATCTACAGAAATACTCAGATGACTCTGCAGTTGTCGGGTGTATTAGAGATGGACAGGAAGCTGAGTACAGAGAGCTGGTGGAGAGCTTTGTGGCATGGTGTGGAAACAATCTGACCTAGGGATGCTCAATTAATCGAATTTTAATCACGATTACGATCTGAGTTTTGAACGATTATAAAAAACAAAACAAGCAGATTATTTGCTCCTCCCATTTGCGCTGCCCTGAGTTACAAGTATTATTAACTAACATAGGTTTGATCTAAAATAATAACCTACATCTTGTAGCGACAAGAATGGCCTCATATTTGTGACCCAAAGGTCACACTTCCCCAGCTGGGTCAAGCTGTAACTTTTGTTCCACAGATTATCCATCTGTGAAGGAGCCGTGAAGTCTGATAAACATCATATTTTATCTGTCTGCTGTTCCGTCCCAAGATGAAGGACACTTAAAGATTTTAGAATAATAATTTTAATAAACTGTTTTTACTGTTTATTACAATCATATAATAATCATCATAAATAATCATCATGGTTCAGTATTAATGTATTTAATTACTGAAAAGATGTATTATTCTTTGCGTTAATAATAATTATTATTTATGATAATCAGTAATGTGTGATCAGTAACCAGAAGGTCATTGGCACGTGTACACCTCATGCAGGACTGAATCCAGGGTAAAAGTTAACTTGCTCTCACACGTCTTTGCTCCATAACAAAAAGCTTTCTGACACTGAGAGGGCATGTTCTGAGGTTTTGTTAAAACTAAAATCTCAGCAGCTCAAGTCCAGTTCTTGAACCAACCAGAGGACGAGGGACGGCCACCTGAATCCTCACTAAGCGTTCTGTCACGCCGAAAGAATCGCTCCGAATAAATGCACCTGTAACCAGTTGACGCAAAACTCCTTCAGAGTTATTGATTTTGAGACGCAAATAGTTTCCTCCTTGAACCGTCACCTTATCGTGGTGGAGGAGTTTGAGTGCCCTAATGATCCTAGGAGCTATGTTGCCTGGGGCACTTAGTGCCCCTGGTAGGGTCTCCCATGACAAATTGGTCTTAGGTGAAGGGTGAGACAAAGAACGGTTCGAAGGATCTTTCATGGCGGTGAAAACGAAGAGTCGGAGTACCCGGCCCGGAGGGTTACCGGGGTCCCACCCTGGAGCCAGGCCTGGGGTTGGGGCCCGTGAGCGAGCGCCTGGTGGCCGGGCTTTCGCCCATGGGGCCCGGCCGGGCCCAGCCCGAACCGGATACATGGGCTCGTCCAACTGTGGACCCACCACCCACAGGAGGAACATGAAGGGTCCGGTGCAATGTGAATCGGGTGGCAGACCAAGGCGGGAGCCTTGGCGGTCCAATCCCCGGACAAGGAAACTAGTTTTTGGGACATGGAACGTCACCTCGCTGGCGGGGAAGGAGCCGGAGCTTGTGGCAGAGGTTGAGCGGTACCGGCTAGATATAGTCGGACTCACCTCGACACATTGCATTGGCTCTGGAACCCGAGACCTGGAGAGGGGTTGGACACTCTACTTTGCTGGAGTTGCTCCGGGTGAGAGGCGGAGGGCTGGGGTTGGCTTTTTGTTAGCCCCGAGACTCTCTGCCTGTGTGTTGGGGTTTACCCCGGGGGACAAGAGGGTAGCTTCCTTGCGCCTTCGGGTCGGGGAACGGGTCCTGACTGTTGTTTGTGCGTATGGGCCAAATATCAGTTCAGAGTACCCACCCTTTTTGGAGTCCCTGGGACGAGTGCTAGATAGTGCTCCATCAGGGGACTCCATTGTCCTGCTGGGGGACTTCAATGCTCACGTGGGCAATGACAGCTTGACCTGGAGGGGTGTGATTGGGAGGAACGGCCCACCTGATCAGAACTCGAGCGGTGTTTTGTTATTGGACTTCTGTGCAAGCCGCAGTTTGGCCATAACGAACACCATGTTCGAACATAAGGATGCCCACCGGTACACTTGGTACCAGGGCAGCCTAGGTCACAGGTCGATGATAGATTTTGTAGTCGTATCATCTGACCTGCGACCGTATGTTTTGGACACCCGAGTGAAGAGAGGGGCGGAGCTGTCAACTGATCACCACCTGGTGGTGAGTTGGATCAGATGGCAAGGGAACATGCCGCGTAGACCTGGCAGACCCAAACGCATAGTGAGGGTCTGCTGGGAACGCCTGGCAGAAGAACCTGTCAAGACGGTCTTCAACTCCCACCTCCGGCAGAGCTTTGACCACGTCCCGAGAGCAGTGGGGGACATTGAGTCCGAGTGGGCCTTGTTCCACTCTGCGATTGTCGAGGCGGCTGTTGCTAGCTGTGGTCGTAAGGTGGCCGGTGCCAGTCGTGGTGGCAACCCCCGTACCCGCTGGTGGACACCAGAGGTTCGGGGAGCCGTCAGGCTGAAGAAGGAGGCCTACAGGGCGTGGCTGGTCTGTGGGTCTCCGGAGGCAGCAGACAGGTACCGGATAGCCAAGCGGGGTGCAGCAGTGGCAGTTGCCGAGGCAAAATCTCGGGCGTGGGAGGAGTTTGGTGAGGCCATGGAGAAAGACTATCGATCGGCTCCAAAGAGGTTCTGGCAAACTGTCCGGCGCCTCAGGAGAGGAAGGCAGCAACTCGCTCACACTGTTTACAGTGGGGATGGGGAGCTGCTGACGTCAACTGAGGCTATAGTCGGACGGTGGAAGGAATACTTTGAGGAGCTCCTCAATCCCACCAATGCGCATTCCGAGGAGGAACCAGAGCTGGGAGGCCTGGGGATGGACTGTCCGATCTCGGGGGCAGAAGTTGCTGAGGTAGTCAAACAACTACACAGCGGCGGAGCCCCGGGGGCGGATGAGGTTCGTCCTGGGTATCTCAAGGCTATGGATGTTGTAGGGCTGTCATGGTTGACACGTCTCTACAACATTGCGTGGTCATCGGGGGCAGTTCCTAGGGAGTGGCAGACCGGGGTGGTGGTCCCCATCTTTAAGAAGGGTGACCTGAGGGTGTGTTCCAACTATAGGGGGATCACACTCCTCAGCCTCCCTGGAAAGGTCTACTCCAAGGTACTGGAGAGGAGGGTCCGATCGATAGTTGAATCTCAGATAGAGGAGGAGCAATGTGGTTTTCGTCCTGGCCGTGGAACTGTGGACCAGCTCTATACCCTTGCAAGGGTGATGGAGGGGGCATGGGAGTTTGCCCAACCAATCCACATGTGCTTTGTGGATTTGGAGAAGGCTTATGACCGTGTCCCCAGGGGCACCCTGTGGGGGACGCTCCAGGAGTATGGGGTGGGTGGCTTTCTGTTAAGGGCCATTCAGTCCCTTTACCAGAGGAGCGTGAGTTTGGTCCGCATAGCCGGTAGTAAGTCGGACCTGTTCCCAGTGAGGGTTGGACTCCGCCAGGGCTGCCCTTTGTCACCGGTTCTGTTCATCACATTTATGGACAGAATTTCTAGACGCAGCCGTGGTGTGGAGTGTGTCGAGTTTGGTGGCAGGAGAATCTCGTCTCTGCTTTTTGCGGATGATGTGGTCCTCCTAGCTTCATCCAGCTCTGACCTTCAGCTCTTGCTGGGTAGGTTCGCGGCCGAATGTGAAGCGGCTGGGATGAGGATCAGCACCTCCAAATCTGAGACCATGGTTCTCGACCGGAAAAGGGTGGCTTGCCACCTCCGGGTCGGGGGAGAGATCCTACCTCAAGTGGAGGAGTTTAAGTATCTCGGGGTCTTGTTCACGAGTGAGGGTAGGAGGGATCGGGAGATCGACAGGCGGATTGGTTCGGCGTCTGCAGTGATGCGGACGCTGAGCCGATCTGTCGTGGGGAAGAGGGAGCTGAGCCAGAAAGCCAGGCTCTCGATTTACCGGTCGATCTACGTCCCAATCCTCACCTATGGTCATGAGCTTTGGGTAATGACCGAAAGAACGAGATCGCGGATACAAGCGGCCGAAATGAGTTTCCTCCGTAGGGTGGCCGGGCTCAGCCTTAGAGATAGGGTGAGGAGCTCGGACATTCGGGAGGGACTCGGAGTAGAACCGCTGCTCCTCCGGATCGAAAGGAGCCAGTTGAGGTGGTTTGGGCATCTGGTCAGGATGCCTCCTGGACGCCTCCCTGGGGAGGTGTTTCGGGCATGTCCTGCCGGCAGAAGGCCCCCGGGTCGACCCAGGACACGTTGGAGAAGTTACATCTCCAATCTGGTCCGGGAACGCCTTGGGGTCCTGCCGGAGGAGCTGGTGGACAAGGCCGGGGAGAGGACGGCCTGGAGCTCCCTAGTTGGGATGCTGCCCCCGCGACCCGGACCCGGATAAGCGGAGGAAGACGAGACGAGAAATAGTTTCATCAGTCGTTGTGACCCGGAGACATCTCAGGACCGATTTGAGTCGCACTAAGGTCCTTCTACCCACCTCGTGCTCGGAGGAAACCCTTTCCACCTGACATCTCGGATCCACAGAGGGTCTCCTGAACTGGGTGAGGTAGACACTGTCCGACAGATGGCGTCTGATGCTGTTTTCTCTAAGAAACAATTAATTTAGCTGCAAAAACAAGTTTTCACCCAGAACGCGTTTCTCTCTCTGAAAGAAATCTTCTGAGATCATCCACGCATCCAACCTCGCATTTCATTTTAGTTTTCCATCCAGACACAGGTTTGCTTTTAATAACAAGTTTAATATCAAAGCTGTTACAAATTGTCAGTTACAAATTGTTATTTTTTAAATTGTAATTTCAAATTGTCATCGTTAAAATTGTTAGTAATAAATTCTTAACTTTTTAAACCTGACTCTTCTTTGAAATGAAAAACAGGTGTACATTTGGTTATTGAATAAGCAAAGAATCCATTAAGTCTTCTGTTTAATAAATAACTTTTGCTATTAAATTTAATTATCTTAAATTAAAAATCAATCTTTCGATTAAAATATAGACCAAGACAGTTAGTGTATGAACTTCTATCAATTGTATTAATATATCCTAGATATTTATGCATAATATAAGTTCATACCCTTTTCTCAGGATCTAACCAAACTGATAGCAAACAGTGTTAAATCCTAGTATGTAGATCTGCCCACGCTACATTTCAATTTAACCCATTACAGATGACCAGGACACTGTAATCAATTTTTGGCAAGAGAAATGATCATTTTTTGCCATTTTTGGGGTGTTTATGATGATACAGTAGACAGTATGAGTATAATAACATCAACAGATAATACATAAAACCCTTATTTGGTCAATTTTAGCCTCCATGAAAAACTGAGCGATTCAATCACTTTTTGGCAAGTAAAATGCCATTTTTGTTGTCTACAATTAAAATCATCAATAAAGAATTTAAAGATATTGTGAGGCATTTCTTTTAGGTAAACAGGAGGGTATAGTCACTATTTGGCAATTGACTATCTAAATTTTATGTGTTGAAGTGCTTTTATCTTGTTAATTTTAACTAGAGCAAAGTAATGTATAGTAACCTACACAGTTTCATTGTAAAGCCAAAGTTTGATCAGTTTAAATACTATTTTTCAAGTAAAAATGTGCCCCAAACTAGTTAACTGTGGCTCTGGCTCCATGTCAAGTGGACTAAAGAAAAGAAGGGAAAAAAATCAAATCGCTGGAGAATTGTTTATTTCCATTTATACAACGTTTACATTCAATACAGTGCGCCATTTTACACTGTTTATTTAGTTTTTTGTATCAAGGCTGTAACATAAAGAAGGTCAGTTCTTACCACAAACCATCTTTCAATCGCAAATATTGCAAAAAGGATCAATATATCCTCATTGTGAACGTTTAAGACAAATAGCAACATTTAAAACAACTTCCGAACTGGAAAAAACTAATATCCGCAATAAACATCTGTTTAAGTACCGGACGAGGTTATTTCTGCTTTCTGAATGTCCATATTGCTAGATATTCCAAGTTTTAAGGCAAAATCCTGGGGAATTTCGACAAGAAATGCAATTACCCTAACCGTGCGCAATCCCACAGTGGCTAATCTTTTTTTTGGCAGCCAGTCGCTTTTTCGGCACAACACCGTTTGTCATCCTGGATAGAAAACAATGATCCGAGCTAGCAAGTTAGCATTGGCAATCGGTTAAATATTTTCCGATGTTATATCTATAAATACACACAGCAGTAAAGCTGGCAACATGTTATTTTACTCATCTGTAGATTACTGAATTATATTGGGACAATATGAACGAATGAATGAATGATCAATTTATTCAGTCAGTCATCTTAAGATAATGTGTACAATAACATGTCATACAAATAGATACAATATGCCATGTATGATTGCATTAGTGAACAGTATATTAGACGTAAGGCCTTATGGCTTAGTATGTCCTTCAGCTTATATAATAGACCCAAAGATTTGGCAATTTTTCCTTTTATATAATTTAAATGATGCTTCCAGGTGTTGTGATTGTTGGGCAAACGAATAATTTGTAAGCTTTTACTTACTTTTTGGATTCTTCAATAAAATTCGTAAATATGGAAAAATTTACAGATTTTATTACATAATTAGGATATCCGGAGATATGCATCGGGGCACCACCCTTTTTAACAAGGGAAAATGAATCCAAACCTCTTATCAGTCTGTCTTAAAGTTAGTTAGATTCGTTTACGAGCTGCAGTTAATTTTTATATCAACACAAACAAATCACCTGAGACAAAATCTTAATTGGCAATAGGGCTGCAACAAACGATTATTTGGATAATCGATTAATCGGATGGGGTCTCGACACGATTAATCGATTAATCGGATTACATGCGGAAATTTTAAAAAACTGCTAGGGAAACGTTATTTCTCTCCTTCCTTCACTTTATTAAACACATAACATTATTAGAAAACAGTTCAATAACAGAAAAACAACATGCTATCACCTAAATTGTCTTACAGCTTCAAATAAGTTGCATTGCAATGCAAAAATGTTAGCATATCAACATGCTCCTGACTCAGACTGGCTCGCTTCTTTGAGGCTATATTGCCAGCAGCAGAAAACAGACGCTCAGATGGAGTTGAGGTCCCTGGGATGGACAAGTAGGACCTTGCTAGCCTGGCCAACATGGGATATATGTCTTGGTTCTCTTTCCACCACTTCAATGGACTTTCTTCTTTTGCAAGGTTCTTTTCTCCAAAGTAACTGTTGACCTCATTCCTCACTCGAACATTCTCATCATCACTAGTTTCCACTTGCCCTGGACTGTCTTCATCACCATCAGAGTCAAGGAGTGAGTCAAGAAGAGTTCCTGGTGTTGATTTAGAAGCTGCATCACTGGTAGATGTGGTCCTGCTACTGCTTCGCTGCTGCATATCCACCTCCCTTCTCTCTTTAAATGCCATTGCTTGGATTTTGCCCTGGACATCAAAGATTTCCTGTGGTGACAGAAACTTCAGTCTCCTGAACCTTGGGTCAAGGGCTGCTGCAAGAACTACTGTGTTTGGTGCAGTGTCTGAAAAAGATGTTTCAAACTTCCATCGCTCTTGCAGCTGCTCCACAGTCGTAAGCTTGAAAGCCTGCAGTGCAGCTGACTGAAAATCTGCACTCAGAGTGGACCTCAACAGCCCCTTCACCAGTGGAGGTATAGCAGATATAGTGGTGTATGTCTGCCCGCTCATAAAGACAGTGGCACATTCAAAAGGCTTAAGAGCCTCCGAAAGCTCCTCAAGCAAGCTCCACTGGTCTGGTTTCAGGTCCAGATACTTTTTGTCCTTGTGTGTGACCGAGCTGTCAGACAGTGTTGCTGTCACGGGCCACCTTTGTTCAAGCAGTCTGGTGATCATATAAAATGTGCTGTTCCACCGTGTGCTTACATCTTGGACTAGGTTGTGCTCAGGTGTGGCCATTTGTTTCTGTTTTTCTTTAAGCTTTGTGGTGGCAAGCTCACTTCTCTTAAAGTGTTCAACCAGACATCTTGCCGCCCTAACAGCTTTATCGATAGCTTGATTCTTCAAAGCAGAGTTTATCACAAGTTGTAATGTATGGCCAGTACAACTGACAGAGGACCACCCATGTTTCTCCTCCAGGATGTTTGCTGCAGCCACAACATTGGCACCATTATCATGCACTAGAGCAATGATTTTGTTGAGAGGAATGTCAAATCGGGTTACTGCCTCCTCTAACCACTCTGCAATGTTGGATGCAGTGTGTATGTCCTGCAGTGGTTTGGTGGTGAGGCAGATTGACTGCATTTCCCAGTCTTCTGTGATGTAGTGACATGTAATTCCAAGGTACGCTTCAGTGGCAATGCTGGTCCAGACATCAGCTGTAAGAGCAAGCTTGCTGCTTGTTGATTTAATTACAGTCATAATCTTTTGCAATGTGTCCACATATTTTCTCTCCATGAGTTTGGTGAAATGGGTCCTGGATGGGAGGGTATAATCAGGATTCAAGGTATGGACCATGGCGATAAAACCATCATCCTCCACCATTGAGAGAGGCCTCATGTCAGTCACCAGCATATTCAAGATGCTATTTGTGATGACAGCTGCATGTTGAGGTGTGCATGATTTGCTTGACAATAACAAGCTGCTCAGTGTTTGTTGTTTTGCCCTGGAGATCATAAAGAATAAAGTCAGCCTATTATGACACAACATGAACTTTTAGCACAGCAAGTGAGAAAGTGTTGACTCCACCCAGCCCCTTCCATGTGTACCATGCGGTTCGCCAGACAACACCTCTTTCTGCCTCATTTTTCAAAAAATGAAAAACCAGAAATGAAGCCTGCAGAATACTTTGGAAGGGGATGAGCAAGGGAGGATGAGGTGTATAGACAGAGACCCTAAGCTACACCTATCTGTGACCTAAAATGCTTGGTCCAAGTTAAACAGCTTAAGGGCAATTCTCATCTGTCTTGTTTGATCTCATCTGTAGACATTTATTATAATTGGGGATGTCAAACGACTAATTTTTAAATGTAATCAAACAGGTTGTGAATTAATCAAAATTAATCATTATTTCCAAAAATGACTGAAAAAATACCAAATAAACAAAAGTAAATGAATGCCATCCTCCTTGTGATGATGCCCTGGGCAACTGCCATAAAGTCACATCAAGAAATGCTGCTGATCATTCCAATGATCCCAAATAGACTCACATTGTCATGAACTCCTCCTCCTGACCTCCTCCGTGGGCCTGGAGGGTGCTGCACTCCATCTCCCAGCATCCCCGTCACCGACGCAACACGGTGACGTCATCCCGCTGAACCTTTTTAAGAACCTCTCACAGCTGAGCCGGCACTCAGTCATCATCTAACGATAGACGCCAACCCATTCTAAGAACTAAAAACACTAAAACCATACGGGAAGAGAACTTCTCACGCTGCCACATAACAGTCACCATTCAACACCAGTCTCTACGCGCCTGGGTCTCATAGCCACAAATACATTAACCAGTATATAACTGCGCTCTCACACAACACGCCTGCAGCAACAGTTAGGACTCCTCCCTCCCTTTTAAAAGCGTTTTCGCTTCTGAGGATTGTGGTTGTAAAACCACATGCTAGTAGTCTGGCCCCAGTGTGATCAAATCAACCGGTTTCTGCGGGAATGTGACGGCGGAACCGGTTCGCAGCAGCGCGAGTCTACGGGAAGATTCCCCTCCACCCCATTTTTTTAATAAGCGTCGCGCTTACGATTTTATAGACTTTTTTTTACGAGCTTAGGGCTTGTCTAGCCTGTGTAATAATCCGGGGCTTGGGTGAATCACTTTTGAAAAGTTTTTAACTTACCCGGACATAGAGCTCTCTCCCTCCTCGCAGATGATTCCCACATGCTTCCGTTTCAGATGCTGCATCATTACCGTAGTACTGCCGTGCCATGCCAAGTCTGATTTACAAACGTTGCAGGTAACGCATGTCTTCGCCTGATTTAACAGAAAATGCTCCCAAACTTTAGAAGTTTTAACTTTTTTGGGTCTCGCTGCTTCTGCCATTTTCCTTTCCAAACACCTGCCGGCTCTCCCTGGCGCTGATCTGGCTTGCTCCGGTCCGGTCTGCAACGGCGGGCGGGCCGGGGGGGGGGGGGGGGGGGGGGGGGGGGATGGGCGCGCTTGGGAAGAGTTGTGCGACACAACGAATCGATGACGCCATTCGTTGCCAACGCTTTTAATAATCGATTTTAATCTAATTTATCGATTCGTTGTTGCAGCCCTAATTGGCAATACATTTATTAACTAATATAATCACTTCAGCTCCTTCTAAAGCGTTTAGCCAATCAATATTAACCAACTTATTTGATCAAACAAACACAAACAATGAAACAATGAAATGATACTGTAAAACAATCTGACCCAATAAGTGTGTGTTTTAGTCTTATCCCCTACCAACACGAAAAACAAGTATGTGTGTGTCCCCCAAACACGGAAAACCAGAATGTGTGTGTGTGTGAGCTGTGTGTGTGTGTGACTTTTTTCCTCTCCCCACCACACTGAAATCAGTGTGTGTGGGAGCTTTCACAGTGATGTGAGCAAACTTTCATGCACAGCAAAACTTGACAAACTTCAAAACCGCTTCACAAAGACCAATAAACAAACAAAAGATCACTCAAAGGCAAATTAAAATCTCTAATAATCTGTTTATGCTGTGGCCACACCATGAACAAACCTAGATATCAACAAATAAAAGAAACGGAGCTTACTTCAGTTGTCCGATGGCGTTTTTGGTACGGAAGATAGGAAAGCCGTTGTTCTATTTTGAAGCAGATCGCGCGGTTTGATCGCTTATTCGGAACTTATTAGAGAGAAACGGAACAGAAAGTGAGAGAGAGAAAAACTTTGAATGAACGAAACAGCGAGGCATCCCTCAGTGTTCAATCGGCATTCTCCGTTGATTTGACGGTTTTCCGCGGCTCGGCGTTCCGTCCACTTCTGCAGCTAGGCCTCGCACATGCTCCGGAGCCATAGCAAACGAGTGCATCTCCATGCCAGTTGAACTGGAACAAAAGACGAGTTAAGTTTCGTTTCGCTGGCTTGTTATAGACTCTGCTGTCTGGCGGGCTGGACTCTGCATGGCTCAGCACATGCGCAGAACCCATGCTCGGCTCCGCTTTGGTGACGCCATCACGCTGCTTCCGGATGCAAAGGCTCATGGGAAATGAAGTTGTTGCTGGCGCTGATATTTTTATATGCCTCTTTATTCACGCTCCAGGGCGTTTTTGGCACAGTCTTTTGGAGAAATTACTGCATTGTAATTTCCTCATGAGGGCAGACCCTCAACACAGGATAAGTTAGAGTCAATCACAACACCAAGAAATTTTATTTCAGACGCTCTTTCAATTTCAGTATCTGAAATTGTTAATTTAAAGTCCCCATTTTTACCTTCTTATTTCCAAAAATTATAAATTTAGTCTTTTTTATATTCAGTGATAGTTTATTTACATCAAACCAAGATTTGAGGATATTTAACTCTTTTTTGGCCTTCTTAAAAAGTTCTTTTACATCTTTAACTGAACAAACAAAATTTGTATCATCTGCAAACATTATAAATTTGAAAAAATCTGTCACGTTACATATGTTATTTATATATAAAGTAAATAATATAGGACCTATTACTGACCCTTGTGGAACTAGAAAAAATAAATGTGGATTGTTGAACATTAGATCAATTTTTTCTAAGACTTTGTTAGTTAATGACTTGATTTGTGATAATCAGATCTCTTTGCTCTCTCTCACAGAATCCTGGCTGCAGCAAGAAGACTATGTTAGCTTAAACGAGTCGACTCCTTCAAATTATTTAAATCATCATATTGCTCGAAGTACAGGGCGAGGAGGAGGAGTAGCAACCATTTTTCATTCGGACTTATTAATCAGTCCCTTACAGATTAATAGTTACAGTTCGTTTGAACATCTTATTCTTAGTTTTCCTAATCCAGATAGCAAAACTGTAAAACCACTCTTGTTTGTAGTTTTATATCATCCACCAGGCCCTTACTCTGAGTTTTTGGATCAGATCTCTGATTTTTTATCTGATTTGGTGCTAAATACTGATAAGGTCATTGTAGTGGGGGATTTCAACATTCATGTGGACATCGAAAATGATTGCCTCAATGTAGCCTTTAGTAATATCTTAGACTCAATTGGTTCTACTCAAAGAATACATAGCTCCACCCACTCCTGCCATCATACATTGGACCTTGTTCTGACTTATGGCATTGAGTGTGAAGAAATAACAATCTTTCCACATAATCCAGTCCTCTCGGACCACTTTATGATAACCTTTGAGTTTTTTATAACTGAGTTTTCGAGACATGAAAGTAAATTTCATTATAGTCGGTCTCTATCTGACAACGCAGTTGCGTCTTTTAAATCAACTGTTCCATCTTTACTGTCCTCAGCATCTCAGAGGCATGTAGCAGAGGGCAATATTTTCAGTTCTAGCCCCTCACAAATTGATGCCTTAGTTCATCATGTTAATTCCTCTTTACGTGTGGCATTAGATGATGTTGCCCCTTTAAAAAAGAAGGTAATTAGGGACAGGAAGTTGGCTCCCTGGTTTAACTCTCATCTACGAGCCTTAAAACAAAACTCTAGGAAATTGGAGAGAACATGGCGCTATACGCACCATGAGGAGGCCTACCTATCCTGGAAAAATAGTCTTGTGCTTTATAAAAATAAGCTTCAACAAACTAGAACTGCTTATTTTTCAGCATTAATTGAGGAGAATAAGCATAATCCTAAATTTCTTTTCAGTACAGTTGCTAAATTTACACAGAATCATAGCTCTGAGCCATCTATTCCCTTAGCCCTCAGCAGTAATGACTTCATGGGATTTTTTACAAGTAAAATTAATTCTATTAGAAACAAAATCTTTAACATCCTCCCTAATGCGATTTCTTCTTCCTCAGTAAGTGAGGCAGCTTCAGAGGTGACTGTAGAACCTCATCTGTGCTTGAACCGTTTTGATCCAGTTGAGCTTTCAGAGTTATCAAAAATATTAGCTTCATCTAAACCTTCAACTTGCATTTTGGATCCAATCCCAACCAAATTATTTAAAGAAGCATTTCCTTTGGTTACTGCCCCCATTCTAGATATAATCAATCTATCCTTAGTAAATGGGTATGTACCACAAGATTTTAAGGTTGCTGTAATCAAACCTTCACTTAAGAAGCCTTCTCTGGATCCAGATGACCCAATGAATTATAGACCAATATCTAACCTTCCATTTTTATCCAAAGTCCTGGAGAAAATAGTGGCCATCCAAGTATGTCAGCATTTAAACACTAATGCTCTGTTTGAGGAATTTCAGTCTGGTTTTAGAGAGCATCACAGCACTGAAACTGCATTAGTGAGAGTTACAAATGATATTCTCATGGCCTCAGATAAGAATCTTGTGTCTGTTCTAGTCATTAGATCTCAGTGCTGCCTTTGACATAGTTGATCACAATGTTCTTTTAGAAAGACTTGAACATGTTGTAGGGATCAAAGGAACAGCGTTAGGCTGGTTTAAATCCTACCTGTCTGACAGATTTCATTTTGTAAATGTACATGACAAATCTTCTTCATACTCCAGGGTTACTTGCGGAGTACCACAGGGTTCAGTGCTTGGACCAATTCTTTTTACTATATATATGCTCCCAATTGGTAAAATCATTACATGGGATAAACTTCCACTGTTACGCTGACGATACTCAGTTATATTTATTAGGGCTGGGGGTAAACGATTATTTTTAAAACGATTATTCTGACGATTATTTTATCGAATAGTCGACTATTCTAATGACTATTTAGACAATTAATCTAATGATTATTTTTCTATTGCACAGTTAATAAAAACCAAAAAATCTCTAATAAATTCCTCAAAAAATGTTGATAAATTCTTACTGTAAGAGAATAAACATACAGGCCTTCCATTTTGTAGAACACTGCTTTTATTGTGTTGCGGTTGGTTATGTTCTGGTGACGTGTAGAACTTGGGAGTGCAGGCTGCTGCCTGAGAGGTGGTTGGAGACAGTGTCTCCATACTGCTTTGTTTTGGTCACTTATGTGCGTGAGGCGAGTGGTGTTACGACCCTTCCTGGGGAGTTTGGCTCATGTGCAAAAAGGAAGGGACAATAACGGGATTTAAAAGTTAAAATGATGATCAGGTTTATTTACAACTACAAAAAAACATAAACCTTTCCATCCACAGATTGGGAATAATAAACTAATTCTGCTTGTGGGGAATTAAAACAAAAGTACAAATAAGTAGGGATGTCCCACTGAGCAAAGATTACAGGGTTCTGGACCAAATATAAGAATCTCCAAAGGTCCAACTCTAAACTGGGCAGTTAAACCAAACTCAAGGTGATATCTTAAACGAAACCAAAAACCCACAACACTCTAAATGTAATAAAAGGGAGATCTACACCACAAAAAAGATGAACTCTAAACCAAAACGTAACGCAAGAAGCTGTTAGCGAAAATGCTAACAGTAGCTTTACCAACGTTAAGTTCAAGTTACCAAGTTTAAATAAAAAAAACACCCAGCAGCAAACAGACCAGCATGGAGGAGAGACTGCTACCACCAAAACAGCTCTCCTAATGTCTGAAAGAAGCTCCTTTATGAAGGGAGAAACGCTCCCGGTGATTTTC
The DNA here is from genome assembly GCF_043380555.1 of Nothobranchius furzeri. Classification (NCBI taxonomy): domain Eukaryota; kingdom Metazoa; phylum Chordata; class Actinopteri; order Cyprinodontiformes; family Nothobranchiidae; genus Nothobranchius; species Nothobranchius furzeri. Next base: position 90,676,640 of record NC_091742.1, on the reverse strand, counting down.
TGCATCTGCGAGAGACGGAGCAGCGCATTTGACCCCGGAAGTTGTTGTCCGTTGCCGGGAGACGAAGGCGGGCAAAACAGGAAAGGGATCTAGTAGCGGACGGACATTGTTCCGGGTCTTCGGTATTTGGCGGAGATGTTAGTGAAGGTGGAGAAGAGAGCAAACTAGAGGAAAAACGGGCAGATTCCACCTCTATTTACAAACTCCTGGGAATGCAACAAGTGGGCGCGGTGCGTCGACTACCGGATCTGACGTCGACAAATTTTTAGAATCGAGCCGTTGACGTAATCGAGGCTTCGCTACAGCCCTAATATTTATCCATTAACCCTGATGAACCCAATCGGTTGGGTAGATTACAGGCTTGTCTTGAGGACATAAAAAATTGGATGACTCTAAACTTCTTGCTTTTAAATCAAGACAAGACGGAAGTTCTCATCTTTGGACCAGAAATCCAGAAAAGGAAATGGCTTAGCCAATCGCCTGACCTGAATGGCATTACATTAATCTCCGAGAACAAAGCAAGGAACCTTGGTGTTATCTTTGACCAGGACATGTCATTCAAATCCCAGGTTTCACAAGTTTGTCGGATTTCCTTTTTCCACCTTCGGAATATTGCTAAGATTAGAAGCATACTTTCCAGGAGTGATGGTGAAAAACTAGTTCATGCATTTATTACATCAAGACTGGATTACTGTAATTCATTACTCTCAGGAAGCCCACAGAATGTAGTTAAAAGTCTTCAGCTTGTCCAAAATGCTGCAGCTAGAGTTCTGATGAGAATTAAAAGAGAGATCATATCTCTCCTGTCTTAGCTTCCCTACATTGGCTACCTGTTAAATTCAGAATAGATTTTAAGATCCTTCTTCTCACATATAAAGCTCTTAATAATCACGGTCCGTCATACATCAGTAATCTGATTGTTCCATATGTTCCTAACCAAGCACTTTGCTCTCAGACTGCAGGTCTACTGGTGGTTCCCAGAATATCTAAACTTAGGATGGGAGGCAGATCTTTTAGTTATCAGGCTCCTCTCCTGTGGAACCAGCTCCCAGCTTTAGTCCGTGAGGCAGACACTTTGTCTACTTTTAAGACTAGGCTTAAAACATTTTTATTTGATAGGGCCTATAGTTAAAATCTGATGTTAGCCTAAATCTGGACAAGTGGGGGAGTACAGGGAGGTGGAGTGTACAGTCGGTAAAGACGGCTCTCCCTTGCCCTGCCTCCAACATGCCTACATCTAAATAGGATAGATTATCCAGAGTTATCTCTGTAGTTATGCTGCTATAGGCTTAGACTGCTGGAGGACACACTGACCACTTTTCACACTCTACTGCTTTATTCTACAGTCTGCTCTTTAACTGTACTATTTTGTGCAATTTCAGCTGTTAACTTTATTTTCTCTGTAAGTGTTTTTCTCCCCAGAAGAAGCTACAATGACGTTCTGCTGAGCTGTGGTGGCCTCATGGAGGGGGCCATCGACTAGCACACTGCTGCTAACCACTAATACATTCTCTCTCTCCTGATAATAACTTTTTGTTTTCATTGACTTTTGATGTGCTAATAATAGTTTATCCGTTTAATTATAGATCCACTAGAATAAGTAAAATAAAGTTTATCTTTCACCAAATACAATATTTACTAAGACATCACAATATAACTATAGACACATTACTTGTCTTTGTGTGTGTGTGTGTGTTTGTGTGTGTGTGTGTGTGTGTGCGTGCGTGCGTGCGTGCGTGCGTGCCTGCCTGCCTGCTCTGTCTTCTCGATCCCCAGTGAGTCATGGAGGATGGCTGCTTTTACTGAGCCAGGATTCTCTGGAGGTTTCTTCCTGTTAAAAGGGAGTTTTCCTCTCCTCTGTCGCTGCATGCTTGCTTAGTATGAGGATTGCTGTATAGTCACTGACACTAGTCAGTGACTTGATGCAATTTGCTGGGTTCCTTATATAGGAAACATTATTTCTGATTGGCTTAATGAACTGTGAATTGGAATGTTTATTATGTGAAGTGCCTTGAGACGACTCTTGTCGTGATTTGGCGCTATATAAATAAACTTGAATTGAACTCCACAACTTATTTCTCGAAATCCAGATTTTATATCTTTAATTTTTACATACTGTTGTCTGTCTTTTAGGTAACTCTCTATCCAGGACCTCGCTATACCTAGTAGGCCATAATTTTCCATCTTTTTCAATAATCTCCTGTGGTCAATGGTGTCAAAAGCCTTCTTTAAATCAACAAATATGCTAATAGAGAGTTCTTCGCTTTCACTTGCTTGGGTGATTATTTCATCAAGTAGGACCTGTGATTAGCTGGCTCATGTAAAACATGTCATGTCTTGAAAGAATCGGAATCGATAGGAATCGAAACGAGGAATTGGAATCGTTCAAAATCAAACGATGCCCAACCCTAGTTACAAATATATACAAAAATAAAAAATACAGTTTGAAGATTAAAAGGAATTCTCAGCGTAGCACCACCACAAAGTGTAGATATGAAATTTAACCCATAAAAATTAAACAAAAACTAAATAAGACTTTCTGGTACCCATCACTCTGCACAACACATTCATGCTGTGATTTTAGCACTTTCATTTGTATTTGTTCCTTTAATTGACTGTTATAAACACTCAGTGGTTTACTTTGCGGATCAACCTGTTCAGGCTTGTGTTCCTGAGCCCAGGGTCCCTCATTAAAATGTGGAATATCAATCAATCTATCCATTTTCGGCCGCTTATCCGGGGTCGGCCGCGGGGGCAGCAGCCTAAGCAGGGAGGCTCAGACGTCTCCCTCCCCACCTACTTGGGCCAGCTCGGGGGGGGGGGGGGGGGGGGGGGGGGGGCTTCCTTGGCCAGCAGAGAGACATAGTCCCTCCAGCAACTCTTCCATTAGGTATCCTCCTGGGTGAACGTGCCCGGAAAACCTCACCAGGAGACATCCTAATCAAATGCCTGAGCCACCTCAACGGCTCCTCTCGATGTGGAGAAGCAGCAGATCTACTACAAGCCCCTCCTAGATGATGGTGTTTCTAACCCTATCTCTAAGAGAGAGCCCAGACACCCTGTGGAGAAAAGTAGTTCTGGACATTGTTTCCACGATCTGGTTCTATCAGACACTACCCAAGCTCGTGACCATAGATGAGGGTGGGAACATAGATCAACCAATCAAGAACTTCGCCTTCCGACTCAGCTCTCTTTTCATCACGTTGTGAGGAGAAACCTGCTGACATGTCAGCCACCGAGTCTGGTGGAGACAACCCATTCAGTATAAGGACCTGGGGTCTCATTTATCGAACATTGAGTAGAATCCTTACTAAAACCGTACTTAAGCTCAGCAAAAACATGTACTTACGCGAAGTAGGTTTGTGATCTATCAAACATGGAGAACGCACAGCTGCACGCAATCTCCGCTTCATAAATCAGAGACTAACGAGAAAGGATCTCAGCTGCTTTTTAGTCACATCCCGCCCTCGCTACGCCCACTTACTGCCATAAATAGTCAATGCAAAGTGCCTTGCGGACCTCATGCATATACATAAGCCGGCTTGTTGCAGCATTTCGATCACGACCGCAGATCAAGGAAGCGTTATTTCACAAGCAGAAGTTGAGGTACTTGTGGGTGAGGTGGAGAAATGAAAGGAAGAGCTTTTGCAAAACAAATAAGAGAAAATGCACGGAGTGGCACAGCGTTGCTGAAGCCGTCAATGCTGAGTTCTTCAGATAGATCTGAGCTGCTTTTTAAGATCTAGGAAAACTTGTTGAATTTGGGGTTAAAAACAAACATCTTCACATATTTTCCATGTAGTTTTTTGCCAGTTCCTCTTCTGAAAGGTAGACAATTGTTTTTCTCTTTCCCTCAGAAAATCTTAATATTCTCCTAGTTTGGCCCAGCACAGTTCACTTCCCAGTTACAGCAACAGCCTTCTATCATAACCACATAAGTGGAGAAAATGCTCAGTAGCAATCAGTGTTGCCAACTGTTTTTGACTGAAAGGAGCTGAAGTTCCCCCCAAAAGTCGCTAGATGTCGCCAGAAGACGTCACATGCTAATTTACATATTGATGATGTCATCACGCCACTTTGGCGTTCATTTTCACCATAGCATCTAAAATATATATATATAGAGAGAGAGAGATTAGATAAAGAGAGAGAGAGAGAGAGAGAGAGAGAGAGAGAGAGAGAGATAGGACTAAAAGGAAGGAAAAAAATAACTACCGTAAATCCTCTAATACAGGCCCGGGCCTGTATTTGACTCAAGCTCATCAAGCTCCAGGCCTTTATTGGAAGGAGGGCCAGTATTAGAGGCAGGCCTCTATTTCTATTTGAGCAAAATGAACTAATGGTTTGCTGGAGTTTTTGACAATTAAAATTGTGCCCACATTTTCAAAGTTAAACACATTTCTTTTAACAACGGTAGTTTCTGCTTCAGCCCTCTCCCCCCTCCCCCCCGCGCAGCAGCCGCAAACTCACTGATGTGCCTGCAGCCTCTCGGAGTTCCTGCTGCTCTAAACATTAAAATAATTATTTCATTTTCTGTTCCTCACTTCTGATGACCTTCAGTGGTGTCTGTTTGTTGCAACAGCAGGTACAAAAACTAACTTGTTTTTATTTGACTATTTTTCTGTCCTGTCTGTTTATTATCTTCCTGCATCTCCTCTCAATCCTAAAGAAAAACTGCTGCCTGGGTTCATATATATTCACCTCATGAGTTACCTTTGAACTGCAGTTCTAAAATATCTACCGACCGCAGAAACAGCGGAGCGCTCGCTGTTTGGCGGCCGTATCAGTGATCAGTGCGTTGGAGGACAAGTTGATGCGCGCACCGCCCCGCTCCACAGCATGCAGCGAAATGCATCAGGCGCAAATAAAAGACAGAAAACATTAAAGGAATTGAACCGACATGAACGATCGCGTGTCAGTACCTACGGTCTGGCACAGCGCATTGCTGATCACAGAGAATGTGATCATACGATAATTCAATAGGGAGCGTGGTTTCACAGACGCGGAAGTGAGAGCGTCGGTGAAACGCCGGCTGCTCTAGGAAACCCCCGAGCGTTCGAGCGTCAACGAAGTGACACAGAAATGCCGGGCTTTCCAGAAGTAAGTAAGATAACTTACTATGAGCTGATAGTTCGTTGGATTGATCGGTAGGTTGGAAACTCTGATCATGAATCTGAAGAAACGATGACTGAGCTGTAAAGGCGACTTCCGTTTATAGCCGCGGTTTGTGACGTAGATGCGACGTGGAGGGAATCCCCGCGAGGGGCATGCTGGGAGTCCCTACTTCGCGGATTTTCACCTATCGCGGCCAGGTCTGGAACGCATCTACCGCGATAAACGAGGGATTACTGTAGTTCATACACCCCCTACTGCTGCTCCCCAGAGTGTTCTGCAGCATAATCAGCACGTTCTCTTTGAACTTGATAGTGTAATGACCTGGCTGGGGTTGTAAGCCAGGTGCATTCTGGGTATTGTGTTATATGTGTTTCCTATCGTTCTGCTAGTTCCTATGTGCTGATTTGCGTGTTGTGTGAGTGTTATGTAAGAAACAGGGAAGGTGATGTGTGTTCTGTGGAGCGGGTTGAATTAGCATGGTTAACTGACACCGTGACTCTGTGTGGTAGGAGCGTGATAGAGGATCGTGTCTGAAGCGTTATAAAGCTTGAAGAAAAAGCCTAATAAATGTCTGCGTGAACCCCTACTGCCCCCTGCTGGTTGATTTAGGGACTATAACCCTGCCGCTGGGACGCTTGTACTTGCTTGTTACCACATTCCATCCGGCCACAATAAGAGACCGGCCATTATTTACCTCAGCTGACTCTGACACCGGCCAAAATTGGAGACCCGGCCTTTAATTGAATACCGGCCTGTATTAGAGGATTTACGGTATGTGTTAAAGTTATTAATTAGTATGATTAAAATGGCCCAAATTGCTTTGATATGTACAATAAATTCCAAAAGTATCAATAAAGTGGCATTAAGACAGATATGGTGTGGTGATCCAAACAGTTCTGTTGTAGGATATAACTCAGACCTCCTACTCTCCTCATTCTCACATTTTCCTAAAAAGCAGTTTTTTTACACCTCTGTTGTGTATTCTCTCCATCGTGATAATAACGGCGCACCGAGCAAAAGGGAGCGGGTGTCTCATGGTATAACCATCCCTGTGTCACTGAAGGAAATTCAAATCAGCCACAGAGCTGCATGTGTAAACGGGACGGTAGTTGAGACTCCCGTTGACTTTATTTGCCAAATGCAGGAAAAAACAAAGTGTCTGATGGCTGCAGAACCAGAGATCGCAAGTTGACGCCTGCGCCATCTCTAGTAGAAGCGTTAGCCTGCAGCAGCAGTAGACGTAAATCGGCAGACTCAGCCTCTGCAACTGTACCGTGTCGGCGAATCAGACCGGCCGAAAACGATTTATGATTGGTCAGTTCTCATGCACATGTGCAGATTATCATTCTCTTTCCTTACTCCCGGAAGAACGGTTCAGAGTGCAAATGGTTTCTTTGTTGCTAATCTGTGGGGAATATGTACAAGAAAGTTCTACAGAAAGTAGCAACGGGTCCTGAGAAATGTCGCTAGGTTTGTCGCTAGGCGCTTTTTGGGAAAAAAAGTCGTTGAGGGGGGTCAAAAAGTCGTTAGGAACAGTGACAAAGTCGCTGAGTTGGCAACACTGGTAGCAATGAAAGAATTTGCTGTTGCAATTTAAGTGATGTTAACTATTATTTAACATTTAAAGTAATTTTCTGATTTTTTTATTTATTGAAAAAACCCTGGTAAGGGATGTTTTTCTGTATTTGGAGCATCAGAAAAAGTTTTATGGTGGTGGTGATGTTTTAAAGTCACTGAGAAACTGCATGCATGCAGTTTGTTGTTTTGCTGCTAACACAGTAGCAGGTGCAGCTGCTAATACAGTAGCAGGTGCAGCTGCATATTTTTGCAATAAAAATGTTATGTTGTAATGGAATTCATGCATTAGTTTTTGTTTGCTTTGAACCCAGAGCAGACGTCACACGCCAGACGACATCAACACTGCATACTTTAGTATTTGTTCATTTATCGTGAGTAATATCGATATCGCAATATTAAGCACTGTTATCAAATATCGCAGGTTTTCCTAATATCGTGCAGCCCTACTCCCGAGTGAAAGTCACACACACTAACCAGTCAGCCCAAGGGAGATCTCCCTTGGCCAAGTAGCCAGGGTGCATCATTAACCGGGTCACAGTGACAGGGCGCTCACACTGGCACAGACGCATGACATTCTGTCTCCATCTGCCCCCCTGCTGATTTTCAGCATTTCGTATTCTGCGCTTCAGCCTATGTGTGTGTGTGTGTGTGTGTGTGTGGGGGGGGGGGGGGGGGGGTCTTGTTCTGTGTGAAAACAAAGCAGTACAAGTGATAATGCTGCAGGATTTCATAATTGTATCCTTCTCAGCAGCAGCACTGCAGGTGCTCTCCATGTCCAACATGTGTGTAAGCCAGGGCCTTAGTCAGCTTAAAGTTGTGCACATTTTTCTGCTACGTTTTCTTTCATTAATCCCAAAGTTTGTGTGGAAAGTTGCTTACGCAGTTTTCCGACCCCGTTTTGTGCGTAAGCAAGCTTGATAAATGAGGCCCCTGAAACCCAGTTCATCTCATTGTGGACGTCAAACTATCAACCAGGGTGATTTCAACCACTCACAAACTAGATCCCTCTTTCCTAGAGAAAACTTAATGACATACTAACCCAGGGGTCGGCAACCCGCGGCTCTGGAGCTGCATGCGGCCCTGGAGCCGCCAGGGTCCGAAATTAACACTTGCCACTCGCCAAATGCGAGCAAATTGCTCCATTTGGCGAGTAAATTTTTTAGCTCTATCTGCCACATGGCGAGTAAATGTTTGCACCAAAGTAGTTATGTTTTTCAGTCATCTTCCATGGATTTCTGATACTCCTCCCGCCTGCATGCAACTTACGCGAAACGTGAACGCCACATCCAACGTCATTTCCACCTATCCCATTCAATCAGTTTATCAAGTTAGCAGTTAGCTTTGTGTTAAAACTAGCGGTGAAATGTGGCGCTTTTTAACTGGAGCAGGGGTGGACATTAACTTCAAAACCAACCGGCCCGCCGGGCCGGTAACTCTGAATATTTACCGGCCCCACCAAGAATCTACCGGCCCCACTGGTCAGCTGCCAAAACGAGTCAAAATAACAACTGAACCGTTTTAAATGTAATAAACCTTTATTTTGTACACATTCACAAACATAATAACGTATTCAAGTTTGAATTTTTTTGTTCCCTCAACAAAACACGATTTTGTCGTCGCATACTTCCGGCACACAATGCAGTACATCACCAACGCCGCTTTGCTGTATTCGAGCCATTGGCCGTGTTCGAGATGAGCCAGTTCTGCGCAGATTAGATCATCGGTGATCGGCGAGCAGTGCATGCCGGTTAGATTTGTGTCCCAATTGACGCCGACTTGCTCTGACGTCATGCATACGTAGGCAACGATAACCTCGTGAGATCAAGGCGGCCGCAGATTTTGGAGTAAGGCGCTGCAGTTGCTCTCCCTCGGCTGCAAAACCTAGAGGATGACGGGAAACGCCTGGCTCTCACCTGATCTAAGATCTGATTGGTTCATATTTTGATCCAAACATCCGGTGGTAAAACATGAAATGTTAGTTGTTCACATGTATTCTGTAAATCATGTAACGTTGATGATGACAACTATATAGGCCATAAAGAGAAATGTGTTTTGTGTTCTTTTGTCACGTTTCCTATGAGCACACTGAAGCTACAGCTGATAACCTTTACTCATTATTATAGTCAATTCTTCATATACAATATATGATATCCACAAGCACGTGAGGATGTGTTTCAGCTGCTAACAGGATCCAGAATTAAAATTGAAAATTGAACAAGTGTGAATGCTAACGCGATATCTTCATCCATCATCACCCCCGAGCTACACATGTAGGGAAATCCAAGAGATTCAACTGGCAGAAACAACTGGTTCACACCATTCTCTCTCTCTCTCTCTCACACACACACACACACACACACACACACACACACACGTAGAGGAAAAGAGCTGAGGAAATGGAGGACACCAAGTAATTAAAAGAAAAACTACAGCTGAGCCGAGGCGCGCCTCGAATGGGGCGCGCCTGATCTGAACTGAGGAGCGGCGATCAGCGGCCGGACTTCGTGAGCGATTCGCTTCGGGCGCTTCCGCGGCCGGTGTGTCCCCGGCGTTAAACGCCGGCTTTCAGCCACTGCTTCCGTCTGTTTTCCAGGCGAGCCGCTACTCAACTCAAATACAGCCATTCTCCGCGCCTCCCGCCTTCAGTACGTGCACGAATCGTACAAGTGCAGTACGTGGCTAGAGGCGCGCAGGTTCACGTGCGCGGAACGAAAACGGCAGCTTCCTACAGGGCGGGGCCATGATGTAGGTGAAAGCCGGTGTGTAAATGACAAAGCTTGGGCGCCACCCGGGCGGTAAGTCGTCACGTATTTACCGCCCGGCGAGAAAATTTAGCGCCATTGGCGCTCGGGCGCTTTAACGGTCCACCCCTGTGGAGTCAGCCAGCCTTCCAAAAGAAAACTCGTCGAACTGGAAGAAAAACCACCAGGACCAGTGGCAACCAGAAGATTTTGTGAAAAGTGGCGAACTGGAGACGGCGGAGTCGTGAGACAATGGCTACATTATGATGGCCACGTAGCGTTGCTGCCTTTCACAGACAACTGTCCCTCGGCATTCTTCAAATATCCAATAAATGCCCATACTTCTGACTTTGTCTTCTTTGAGGGATAATAAATGTCCCGAGTGCTGCCGTCTCCTCCTTTGGCCATTATTTCAGCTTTAGCTTAAAGAAAGTTTTGGTCGTACACAACAAAGTGCGCATGTGCCGCCGGCAACTTCAGCAGATGATACGGTGGCTGGCAAGGGTCACCGCACCTACACTGCAGCCACGGTAATCCACCGAGATAATTTTTTTTTTTAAACAAGACTGTTATTATTATTGTCTACTTTTTACCGGGGTTTACCGCTACACCGGTTACCGTGACAACCCTAGCCCTGACACACTTTCAGATCCTCCTGGTGCAGCTGTGTTCTCCAGAGATCAAGGACCATGGACAGAGAAAACAAGGAGTCTGACTAGATTTCAATGAAAGAGTTCATAAAAACATCTCTAAAAATAAATAAATAAATAGTAAAAATTACAAAAGAGTTGTTTTTCTTATTAATTGATGTTTTAATTATTTTGTCACTCTGTTTGGAATCAACATAATATAGAATAACATGCTTTAGGTAGATCTAAATCATTTACCATTTTGGCCGGTAAAAAATATGCTTGGCCGGTAGATTTTCATCATCTACCGGCCAACTTGGCCGGTGAGTAAAACATTTAATTTCGGACCCTGCATGCGGCTCTTCCATCCATCTGATGAGGTTCCCTGTGCTTGTAAAATAATGAATGGATTTTTAAATAAAATGCTTTACATTTTAGTGCCTTAATTTTATATGTGCATGCCAATTCTAAATGTAAAGATTGTCTGCATAAACCTGAACAGGTCCAAGGTTGACGCGTCACGCTTGTACGTAATCATATAGGCGCTTTCTGAGCTGAAGAGGATGTGAGATTCTGGGATTCTCCTCAGATAGGCTCCTTGATGCGTCGCCACATTGGAGACAGGAACAAGCGCTATTCAGCCAAAGTTTCATAATCAGGGAACATTTTCTAAGTCGACAGGTCTTTTTGAGAGATAGGGTTTGGAAAACACTCGCTTCAGTGGGAGGAACCTTCCCGCATGCGCTCTGGTTCTGTGACGCTCTCCAAGCCTCTCCACATCTTCAGCTCGCTGTGCACCCTACGTACGCGCTGACAGCGAGCTGCGCTGAGCAGTGTCCAGCTCAGATGTTCAGATGGGAAACTTTTGCTGAGTGATTTAGCTACATCTGTGATGTGCGTAACGAATAAAACGTCAGTTCGTCTGCATTCTTTCTCCGTCAAAATAAACGGTCAAATAAGGGAACTATCCAGTTGGAAGCCTCATATAGATGATATAAAGTTAAAAATATAGGACTTATGAGTAGAATGAGATTTGTTTTAAATATTAAATCCCTTCAGATACTCTATAACTCATTTATTTTACCATATCTGAGCTATGGTGTTGAAATATGGGGAAATAATTACAGAGCAAATATTTATCCTATATATTTACTTCAAAAAAAGGTAGTTCGAATAATTTCCCATGCTAACTATTTTGCTCCAACAAATCCTATCTTTATCCATTTAAAAATTCTAAAATTTTACGATATTGTTGACCTGCATACACTGGCTGTAGTATATCAGGCTCAACTTCCACCATATCTCCAAAGGATGTTTGAACTAAGGGAAGGAGGATATAGTCTAAGAGGAACTGGGATTTAAAAAATAAAAGAATATTAAACCAATAAAAAAGCAAAGATGTATCTCAGTAAGAGGAGTGAGTTTATGGAATAGCCTTGAGGATAGATTAAAAAATTCATGCTCGTTGAAAATATTCAAAAATAACGCCTTACGTAATTACCAAGTGCACCAAAATTAGTTTTGTCACATGTTTATACCTCTTGATTGATTTCAATTGATTTTGTTTTATTCATGTTTATACCTCTTGATTGATTTTGTTGAAATTAGGATGATGCATGTAATAACTGTATTGTTTATATGTTTATTTACTTTTGATATTTATGACAATGTTGATTTTTTGTAATGAATTAATGGGTAGGCTTAAATAACTAACTTCAGCTTATACCTTTTCGCTCATAAATTATATCTAAATAAACTGTTTAATTTACAAGAGGAATTTGTACCTGTGATAATTATTATGTTCTTTATTAGATAATTATTTTCCTTTTCAAGTGTTTTATATGTATTTGTTATGACGGAAATAAATACTAACTCAAACTCAACACAAGCCCTGCTTTTGTTTTCTTGTGAAAATTGTTGCAAAGAGATCAAATTAAACTTGATTACCACCAGAGCCATATGTCCGTCACTGTAAATGAGGGAAAAACAAATTGATCGGATCCTTTTCTTACCTTCCCCATCTACAAAGTTTAATTACAACAATCAAACGCGACAGAGCCTGGATTTGTATTCTGAACAGTTTAAAACGTGTGACCAAAGTGGCACCTGCTCAGTAAAACCACCAACAGGGTGAAAAATATCAAAATATTGCAGGCAGAGACTGACTACAACTTCTGGATCCATTTTATACAAATCATTTTACTGATTATCTTCTGTTGAAAGATGACTTTGACGTACACGAGCGACCGGTATTGGCTGCTGTCACCTGTTGTCATTGGTTAAAGCAGCTCTCTGCTGTGGCTCCCAGTGTTTCCTTTACTGTGGGAAACAGGTACTAATGGCTCTTTGATGGGAAAAGGTTGCCGACCCCTGTACTAACCAAAGTGTTTTAAGTGTTTAGCATTTTTCATTATTTTTTTATTTTATTTCGATTTCAGGTTTTTAATTCTATTTAGTTTCAACTGAGTTGTCTTTTACCATTTGTTTGATCATTTTAGTAAACAAAAATAAAATTCAATCACTGCCTCCTCGTCTTGAAGTCCTGCTGTGTTAAAATTAAAGTTAGTTCAATAGTTCAAAAGCTCTGGAGCTTCTCTCCTCTGTGAAGAAAGAACCAGAGGTTCGGACCGAGCTGCTGCAGCAGACTAAAACACAACACGGACATTTTTTAATGATAACACCTCATGGGAGAGGCACTGTAATGTCCCACCATGCAGTCATAATATATTCATTCATCCACCAGTACCTGTGTCCATGCTGTCCAGGTCCAGGTGGTGAAGAACACACGATGAATCAGTCCCAGATCCTGAAGTGGTAGCAGGTTTTCTTTAGCCGTGTTTAGCTAACAGCTGCAATAGAAACAAAGCAGGAGAGCTGATTAAGATGCTGCTTCAGAACAACGCAGGAGATTAAAGATCCAACGCTTTGGTTCTGATCAGCTGAGGACAGATCCAGTCTGGAAAAGAGGACATTTGGTCACCTGAGTTCACAGAGTAGAGCTAACCGCCTCAAATATTCTCCTCACACACCAGAACAACAAGCTAGCTCCGCTAGCATTTTCCGGTTTCTGCTTCTTCTGGTGGTCGGTGACCAGCGTAAAGGTGCACTACCGCCACCTGCTGGACTCTTTGAGCTCTGATAGAAAAAAAAACGAATAATGCATGGTGGAGGATGCAGAAGACGTGACCTAATGGAGACTGATGATTGGCTGATGAGACTTCTGAAGGCGACAGCCCAACAGACTTCTGAGATTATTTTTAGAGTCATTACGGTAATCAGGAATATCCTTAAGATTGGAGAGGATCAGGTGCATGATCAGCATGATTATCATGTGGAGAGAAATCCTGGTCAGAGATAAAGGTGACTGTATTAAGGCACACTGTAAACGGACTGTAAAAGCATTGGACCAAGATTGAAACTCGCTTTACACTGGGAATGCTGGCCAGAGCATCACTTAAAGCCCCTCGGAATATAAAGAAAACGAGTTGTAATTGTAGTTTTGCACCTGGCATCTTTATTATAGCCCATAGGTTAGGACAAGTAAATCAGGATAGCAGCTGATAGACATAATAGCTCATGGTTGTGGTTTTTCTGCAGAATGACAAATATGACGTATGTATAACTTAACCTTATTAAACAATTAACACACATCAGAATATTAACCTTCCGCCCAGAGGCGGTTTTACCATTAGGCATAGGTAGGCGGCCGCCTGACCACCGGCACACCTCTGTTAACGCCACAACATTATTACCAACCTGTGGCCGCAGACGGGATTGGACATGTGCACTTCTCATTACCACAATTCCTGAACCGTTCAAGATATCATTAAAATTCCAAAAGTGCTGAAAAGATTAAAGTGGGGCTTTTCGTGCATATACAGGTGCTGGCCAGTAAATTAGAATATCATCAAAAGGTTGAAAATATTTCAGTAATTCCATTCAAAACGTGAAACTTGTACATTATATTCATGCAATGCACACAGACCAATGTATTTCCGATGTTTATTACGTTTAATTTTGATATTTATAGGTGACAACCAATGAAAACATCAAATCTGGTATCTCAGAAAATTAGAATATTCTAAAGGCCAATGAAAAAATGTTTGTTTCTCTAATGTTGGCCAACTGAAAAGAATGAACATGAAAAGAATGTGCATGTATAGCACTCAATACTTAGTCGGGGCTCCTTTTGCCTCAATAACTGCAGTAATGCGGCGTGGCATGGACTCGATCAGTCTGCGGCACTGCTCAGGTGTTATGAGAGCCCAGGTTGCTCTGATAGTCGTCTTCAGCTCCTCTGCATTGTTGGGTCTAGCGTATTGCATCCTCCGCTTCACAATACCCCATAGATTTTCTATGGGGTTAAGGTCAGGCGAGTTTGCTGGCCAATCAAGGACAGGGATACCATGGTCCTTGAACCAGGTGCTGGTGGTTTTGGCACTGTGTGCAGGTGCCAAGTCCTGTTGAAAGGTGAAGTCTGCATCCCCATAAAGTTGGTCAGCAGCAGGAAGCATGAAGTGCTCTAAAACTTCCTGGTAGACGGCTGCATTGACCCTGGACCTCAGGAAACAGAGTGGGCCAACACCGGCAGATGACATGGCACCCCACACCATCACTGACGGTGGAAACTTTACACTGGACCTCATGCAACGTGGATTCTGTGCTTCTCCGCTCTTCCTCCAGACTCTGGGTCCTTGATTTCCAAAGGAAATGCAGAACTTGCTTTCATCAGAAAACATAACTTTGGACCACTCAGCATCAGTCCAGTCCTTTTTGTCCTTGGCCCAGGCGAGACGCTTCTTGCGCTGTTTCTTGTTCAAGAGTGGCTTGACACACGGAATGCGACACCTGAATCCCATGTCTTTCATGAGTCTCCTCGTGGTGGTTCTTGAAGCGCTGACTCCAGCTGCAGTCCACTCTTTGTGGATCTCCCCCACATTTTTGAATGGGTTTGTCGTCACAATTCTCTGCAGGGTGCGGTTATCCCTAGAGCTTGTACACTTTTTTCTACCACATTTTTTCCGTCCCTTCGCCTGTCTGTTAATGTGCTTGGACACAGAGCTCTGCGAACAGCCAGCTTCTTTAGCAATCACCTTTTGTGTCTTGCCCTCCTTGTGCAAGGTGTCAATGATTGTCTTTTGGACAGCTGTTAAGTCAGAAGTCTTCCCCATGATTGTGGGGCCTTCAAAACAAGACTGAGGGACCTTTTAAAGGCCTTTGCAGGTGTTTTGAGTAAATCAGCTGATTAGAGTGGCAGCAGGTGTCTTTTATATTCAGCCTTTTCAGAATATTCTAATTTTTTGAGACACCAAATTTGGAGTTTTCATTAGTTGTCACTTATGAATATCAAATTTAAATGTAATGAACATTGGAAATACATTGGTCTGTGTGCATTGCATGAATATAATGTACAAGTTTCACGTTTTGAATGGAATTACTGAAATATTTTCAACCTTTTGATGATATTCTAATTTACTGGCCAGCACCTGTACAATACATTACGGTAGCTACCGGGATTCCCTGTTTTGAGCGCAACGAATCACAGCACAGATTCAGAGACGTGCTGAGTTTGTCATCCAAAATGTTCAAGACTGGCTGATCTGATCCAAGAAATTCCAACGGTTCCTAAAAGTACATAAAAGCAGCTTTCCAACGATCTATAGCATGAAGCAATCAGAGTTAGGGAAAATATCGCTACGAGGGGAAATCCTGCTGTACAGCCTGATTGAAACGGAGCGCAGCGCCGCGATGAATGCGGATAACGGAACAGGGAAGCTAATCAGCATAAAAACCAGCATGAAATTATGGTAATGCCTCAAAGAAAATCAACACGATCTGTTAGGTGTCCCAGAAGGCTTATATCTGAAGACAGTGACCACGAAGAAAGACAGATCTCCAGTGAACCAGGGTATGAACGTTTGTTCAGTCTTTATTTTTTTATTTTTTTATTTGAACAACCCTCAACTATTTGCTAATTGTAAGATTCAGCATCATTCCAGCATTATTTATCTTTTTAACATAAATAATTACATTTGCTAAAACAAAAGTTTTTGGTATAGCAGTGCACGGTGTGCCAGAGAAGCACCCCATGGGGCGTTAGGTGTGCAGGACTCTGCCTGCAGCTGGAGAGAAACTGCTTCAAGGTCTACCACATCAAATAAAAACGTCTGAAAGTTTACAAAAATAAATGGTCTTAAAAACTGCTAAAAAAGACACCAAGGTTCACACTTTGTTAAGAATAGATGCATTTCTGTTCAAAGTTTAAATTGTTTGCCCAGTAATTTTGAAGTTCCTGTTCAGTAAGAAATGTAAAAAATTCAAATCCGTTTTTTGCTTTTTTCACTTTTAAGCTGATTTTTTAAAGGCTGTAATAGAAATAAATTCTAAATAGAAGAAGAAGAAAATATCATTTCTATAGCGCCTCAAGATAAAAATCACGAGGCGCTTCACATAAACAAAAAAATATGTATAAAAAAGCATTTAGAAAATGTTTAAAAATATATTTAAAATGAGCAAAAAATAGGAATTGCGATTTAAAAGAAAAAATGTTAAAAAAGAGAGAGAGTGAATAGGAAAGAGGGAAATCAATGGATCCTGAGGAAGGTGGAATAGGTGGGGAGAGCAGAATAAAGAGAGAGTGGTGAAGAAGGTCATACAAAAGCCAGCTTGAACAAGTGAGTCTTCAGCTGTTTTTTGAAGGAGACCACTGAGTCCACTGATCTCAGGCTCAGGGGGCAGTGGCGTGTCCAGATCTTTTAAAATGGGGTGGCCCAGGTGAGGTCCAACTTTGTGCATGGGTGGCACCAATGGTTAGGCTTTCTTGTTTTACCCCCAAGCCTTTTGTGGACAATGAAAAGCCTATTTAAAGATAAATTAGTGTGGTGGCACCTGGGGTGGCCAATCAGATTCCAAGGGTGGCATGTGCTACCCCAGGCCACTCCCTGGACACGCCCCTGTCAGGGGGAGAGAGTTCCAGAGTCTGGGGGCCACAGCAGCAGATGATCTGTCACCTTTGACCTTTAGCCTGGTGCTGCACAACCAGTAGGCTTTGATCACTGGACCTCAGGGACCTGCTGGGGGTGTAGGGACTAAGAAGATCACCAATGTAAGATGGTGCTTGTCCATGTAAGGCCCTATAGACCAGAACCAGGATCTTGAAATGAACCCGGAAGTTGACTGGCAGCCAGTGAAGCTGGAGGAGAAGTGGCTTCCTGTTTCTTTTCGTGAAATGTTATAGTGGTTTGGAAATACAAACCATACACTGAAAGCTGAGGTTGTTCTGAAAAAAGGAGAAGAGTTACACACACTTTGCACTTTTTATTACAATTTTACAGCCATAAGATTTAAAAAATACCAGGCAGCCCTGTTATAATTATGTTCATAAGAGGGTTATTAAGACGGCGATGCACAAACAGGAAGTGATTGGTAGTCATTCCACACCAATCCAGTTGGTGGCAGTAATGCACCAAATTGTTGTTTGCCAAATCCCATAAGACCACAAATAATAATAAGAAGAGAGGCGGGAGTGGTCGTAACAAACTCAAAGTGATAGTCAAAACATTAAGCATGACATGGAGTTATCCTAGTGGCTCCAATAAGAGAAAGAAGCAGCTTGCTTCATAAAAGCTTTTATTTTCACCTCTGAAAGTGACGTTGTTTTTCGATGTAAACATCAAAAGGAAGCAGAAAGGAAAGACAATGGAAAATGTTTAAGGGAGGAAAACATAGACCAAAATGGAAAATAGAAAAAAAAATAACTAAGGCTAAAGCACAGGAGCACTGACAGGAAGAAGAAAGCAGAGCAAATATTGAAGGCACTCAAAGGAAGGGAAGTACAGGAAAAAAGAGGAGGACTAATAAAAAGGGAAAATAACTCGTGTCAGAAGAGGGGAGAGTTTCGCAAATCCAGATAAAGGTAAGATTGTCGAAAATTTAGTGTATGGGGCCCCATGTCTGTGTTCACCTTGGGCCCCCAAATTGCTAAATCCGGCCCATAGGCATCATTTTAACTGGGGACACCGGGGACATGTCCCCGGCAAAATTTGTGATTGGCAGCGGTGTCCCCCCCCCCCCCCCCACTTTCAAAAAAGCCTGCTGATGAGGATTTTTGTTTTACCAGCTCAGATCTTATCAGGGGTTGGCACCCTGTTCCCATCAAAGAGCCATTATTACCCATTTCCAATCCAATCCAATCCAATCCAGTTTATTTATAAAGCACTTTACAAGACCCAGCACAGGAACAAAGTGCCGCACAGAAAGTACACCAAAACAACTGACTAGAAAGAAAACAGCAAAGATAAATAAAACACATGATACATAAAATTAAACTAGCCCTATATTAAAATAAAAACTTGATAAAACTTGATAAAACCGCATTTGAATCACCTAAAACAGCTAAAATAAAATAAAAAATAGAAACCAACATCTCACAAGGTATTAAAAGCCAGGGTAAAGAGGTGTGTTTTCAGGAGTGCCTTAAAAGCAGATAAGGAACTGGCCTGTCTTATCTCTAAAGGAAGTTTGGTGGCAGGAGAATCTCGTCTCTGCTTTTGCGGATGATGTGATCCTAGCTTCATCCAGCTCTGACCTTCAGCTCTTGCTGGGTAGGTTCGCGGCCGAGTGTGAAGCGGCTGGGATGAGGATAAGCACCTCCAAATCTGAGACCATGGTTCTCGACCGGAAAAGGGTGGCTTGCCAACTCCGGGTCGGGAGAGAGGTCCTACCTCAAGTGGAGGAGTTTAAGTATCTTGGGGTCTTGTTCACGAGTGAGGGTAGAAGGTATCGGGAAATTGACAGGCGGATTGGTTCGACATCTGCAGTGATACGGACGCTGAGCCGGTCTGTCGTGGTGAAGAGGGAACTGAGCCAGAAAGCCAGGCTCTCGATTTACCGGTTGATCTACGTCCCAAACCTCACCTATGGTCATGAGCTTTGGGTAATGACCGAAAGAACAAGATCGCGGATACAAGCGGCCGAAATGAGTTTCCTCCGTAGGGTGGCTGGGCTAAGCCTTAAAGATAGGGTGAGGAGCTCGGACATTAGGGAGGGACTCGGAGTAGAACCGCTGCTCCTCCGGATCGAAAGGAGTCAGTTGAGGTTGTTTGGGCATCTGGTCAGGATGCCTCCTGCATGCCTCCCTGGGGATGAGTTTCAGGCATGTCCTGCTGGCAGAAGGCCCCCGGGTCGACCCAGGACACGTTGGAGAGGTTACATCTCCGGGAACGCCTTGGGGTCCTGCCGGAGGAGCTGGTGGAGGTGGCCGGGGAGAGGACAGTCTGGAGCTCCCTAGTTGGGATGCTGCCCCTGCGACCTGGACCCAGATAAGCGGAGGAAGACGACGATGACGAGCCCAGCTGTGAGAATCGGCTCTATTAAAAGAGCCGGAGTTCACATCACTAATCTCCTGGCATTTTAAGTTGAACTTATTTTCTGACAAAGATACAGTCAGGTCCAGTGGCGGCTGGCCAGTAGAGGGCGATAGGGCGCCACCCTCCCAGTTTTCCCCAGTGTTTTTAATTTTTATTTAAAAAAAATAAATAAATAAAATTAACAATAATCACATATTCTAAGTTAATTGTGTGTTTTGTAACAAAAACAAATCATATATATATATTGGTCTCTGCCGAGCGGTGGAGGCGACAGAAAGGCTGTGGGCTGTGTTTCAATCGCCCAAACAGTACGGCACCAGCCGGCCAATTGCTGACAAGAAAATCAAACGGTAGGAATGGGAATGTATCCAATCAGCGTTGACCTTGTTTCAGAAGCATGATGGGCGATAGAGCTACCGCCAAAGGCTTTCGTTGGTGTTCGGTAGAACTCGGCAGAGTCTCGACTACTCCAGCACATTTTTGGTCATGACGCAGATGTAATAGACCAGTGAGCCTACAACCAGCATGGATCCCGGTTCTCAGCAGCCACTGAATTCAGTTTGGTCTCTTCTCCAGTATCCGTTCGAGAGGAGAACTATGGTGGAAAAACTTAATGTCAAAGAGCTTGGACCAGATCAGCCCGACGTTAAGATAAGCCAGCAGGACAAGGAGAAGGGTAAACTGTACACACAAGGCTTCTCCCGAAATTGGTACACCAGGAAGGCTTGGCTAGCTGGATGCAATCACGCTAATGCGTTATTTTGCTTTCCGTGTTTTTTATTCAAAACGGCTGGGACATATAAGGCATGGATTGAGTCAGGAGTTACAGACAAGAAACATTTTTCTGAGAAGGTGAAGAAACACGAGTCATCCTGGGCACACATGGACAACACGGTGAAGCTAGCCATGCTAGGCAGAGCTAACATTGCCATGCAGCTCGACGAGGGAAACGGAAGAAACGGAGGACGTTGGCCAGGGAGAACAACAGCAGCTGGGTGCAGAGGTAAGCTGTGCATTACATTTCTGTGAACAAGACAATCAGAAATCCTTGGTTGTCCCACAAACAGGGACATTTGTTTAATACCATGTACATTGTTTAATGTGCAATAACTGTAAAAACTCATTTCAACACACATACTTATTATACATATTTAATCATGTAAATGTGTATTTCATGTAAATTTGTACATACATCAGTCTGATTCCATTTTACTTGTTACACTTCTGCTGCAGCAAACAAATTTCCCAGGTTTTGGGAGAATAAAACATTTCTGATTCTCAATTAGATGTTTTTACTTCAAATGTAAAAACATCTGATTGAGAATCAGAAATGTTCTATTTTCCCAAAAACTGGGAAATATGACATTTGTAAGAGGATACTGATGACATTATTTCCTATGAAAAAGTTTCCTATGTACTTATCTGTTGTTTTTTT
This sequence comes from Nothobranchius furzeri, assembly GCF_043380555.1. Taxonomy (NCBI): domain Eukaryota; kingdom Metazoa; phylum Chordata; class Actinopteri; order Cyprinodontiformes; family Nothobranchiidae; genus Nothobranchius; species Nothobranchius furzeri. The sequence continues at coordinate 90,655,777 of NC_091742.1, read as the reverse complement.
ATTTATCTACTTTAAAGAGGATTAAGACTTTCCTGAGGAACACCGTGACACAGGATGGGCTGAATGCTCTTGCCATGCTCTCCATGGAAAACAAGCTTGTCACAAACATTCCTGACTTCAATAAAGAGGGCATCGAGAGCTTTGCCACTCAGAAGGACAGAAGGGCAAAATTTCTGTACAAATGAGGTATCACACACACACAAATGCATCCACTTGATCTTTGTATAAAGTTGACCTTGGCACAACACTCCAGAAATATTTTAACAGTGTAAATTTCTGGCATTTTGTCTAAGTAGTGTTTACTACCATTACTGTAACAGTGACCTGTTCATAATTTTTCGTGTTCACTCAAATGTTGAAATTAAACAAAATGTTTTTGTTACTTGCCTCTTGCATTGCCTATTTACCATTTATGGTCATGTTATTTTATGTGCAATTTAATATAGTATTTTTCAACCTTGGTCTGCAAGGTTAGTCAGACACACCTGGATTAATCAGTTTGTCCAATGATGTAAGACAGGAAATAAAAGAGCTGTGCTTAATTCAGGAAATAGTGGATTTGTGCACAAAGCTCAGAAAGCACAAGTTTGTTTAAAAATAAAAAATAGCACAGCCCCACCAAAAATATTTTTCACCAGCCGCCACTGGTCAGGTCCATAAATATTGGGACATCAACACAATGGTAACATTTTTGGCTCTTTACACCACCACAATGGATATCAAATGAAACGAACAAGGTGTGCATTAAAGGCAGACTGTCAGCTTTTATTTGAGGGTATTTACATCCAAATCAGGTGAACGGTGTAGGAATTACAACACTTAGCATATGTGCCTCCGACTTGTTAAGGGACCAAAAGTAATGGGACAATTGGCTTCTCAGCTGTTCCATGGCCAGTTGTGTTATTCCCTCATTATCCCTATTACAATGAGCAGATAAAAGGTCTAGAGTTCATTTCAAGTGTGCTATTTGCATTTGGAATCTGTTGCTGTCAACTGACAAGACATGTTTGAATAGTGCAGAGGTTTTTGACCCTAATAACCATACATTGGTAAGGTCTTACTCAAACACAAAAATACTACTTGTTTGCAATCATTTATGTATGCACTGCCCCCTATTGCCAGGGAAAATACATACAGTCACTTTAAATTTGTCCACAGAGCTCACAAACAGGTTTCTATCCTGTGTGGACACTCATGTGCTTGAATAAATTTCTCTTTTGTCCATATCTTTCTCCACAGAACTCACAAGCAAATGGTTTATGTCCTGTGTGGACTCTCATGTGAGTGTTTAAATTAGACTTTTGGGTAAATCTTTTTCCACAGAGCTCACAGGCAAATGGTTTATGTCCTGTGTGGACTCTCATGTGAGTGTTTAAATTAGACTTTTGGGTAAATCTTTTTCCACAGAGCTCACAGGCAAAAGGCTTCTGTCCTGTGTGGACTCTCATGTGACGGTTGAAAGTTGACTTATGTTTAAATTTTTGTCCACAGTGCTCACAGATTAAAGGCTTCTGTACTGTGTGGACTCTCAAGTGAGCGTTTAAATCCAACTTGTGTTCAAATCTTTCTCCACAGAACTCACAAGCAAATGGTTTATGTCCTGTGTGGACTCTCATGTGAGTGTTTAAATTCGACTTTTGGGTAAATCTTTTTCCACAGAACTCACAAGCAAATGGTTTATGTCCTGTGTGGACTCTCATGTGAGTGTTTAAATTCAACTTTTGGGTAAATCTTTTCCCACAGAGCTTACAGGCAAAAGGCTTCTGTCCTGTGTGGACTCTCATGTGACGGTTTAAAGCTGACTTATGTTTAAATCTTTGTCCACAGCGCTCACAGATTAAAGGCTTCTGTACTGTGTGGACTCTCATGTGAGCGTTTAAATCCAACTTGTGTTCAAATCTTTCTCCACAGAACTCACAAGCAAAAGGTCTAAGTCCTGTGTGGACTCTCATGTGAGCATTTAAATTAGACTTTTGGGTAAATTTTTTTCCACAGAGCTCACAGACAAAAGGCTTCTGACCTGTGTGGACTCTCATGTGACAGTTGAAAGATGACTTATGTTTAAATCTTTGTCCACAGAGCTCACAGACAAATGGTTTATGTCCTGTGTGGACTCTCATGTGATCGTTTAAATTCGACTTATGGGTAAATCTTTTTCCACAGAGCTCACAGACAAAAGGCTTCTGACCTGTGTGGACTCTCATGTGACAGTTGAAAGTTGACTTATGTTTAAATCTTTGTCCACAGAGCTCACAGACAAATGGTTTATGTCCTGTGTGGACTCTTATGTGAGTGTTTAAATTTGCCTTTTGGGTAAATCTTTTTCCACAGAGCTCACAGACAAATGGTTTATGTCCTGTGTGGACTCTCGTGTGATCGTTTAAATTCGACTTATGTTTAAATGTTTGTCCACAGAGCTCACAGACAAAAGGTTTATGTCCTGTGTGGACTTTCATGTGATTGAATAAATTTTTCTTTTTTCGATATCTTTCTCCACAGAACTCACAAGCAAATGGTTTCTGTCCTGTGTGGATTCTCTGGTGTCTGTTAAAACTTGATTTTGTACTAAATATTTTTCCACAGTCACCACAACTAAATGATTTTAGTTCTTTCTGGACTTCCCTATATGAGTCTACAGGTTGCTTAAGTCCAACCGATTTCTTATTACCCAGAGAGATGGAAGACCTGATTGCTGAATGACTGGTTACTCTCACGTGTTTCTGGAGAGACTGCTTGTCATGAAATCGTTCACCGCACTCAAGGCAGCTAAAGGATATGTTGACAGTCTTAACATCTGACTCAGAAGACCTTTTCTCATTCCAGTCATGGCCTTCGCCTCCAGTTTCAGACCCAGAGTCTGACATCCCAGAGTCTAGATTCATATCATCATCTCCACTAACTTCAGTCTCTGAAGAATCAGATGTTTGTTCATGAGGGTTCAGATCTGGGTTCCTGCTAGTTCCTGCTCCTCCACCAGTTTCCGCTGTCATCTGGTCAGAAGAGCTGCTGGTTGGAACATCTTTGTCTTCTATTTGCTGCCGATGAAGCTGTGAGACCACACGTTTCTCTTCATCATCCTCACTCTTTATAGAAACAGCACTGAATTGAAACCAGGCAGAATCAGTCTCCTCCTTCAAACAGAGATGCTCTCCCGTAAGACTGGTCCAGAGTTCCTCCTTTTCCTCCTTTATGTGGAGATGTTGTGGGTCCTGCTGTTCCACACCAGCACTCTGTTCTTCAGGATCTTCTTTAACCTGCACCATCTGTTGAACACCTATAGGAAACAGAAACACATAACGTGAATTACCGACTGCTGTAACTTTAAATTCACACATATGAGAGTTGTGTTATTGCAGGGGTCGCCAACATGTTGGTTGTGAGCTACCGGTAGCTCTTGAAAGTCGCTGGCCTGGAAGCAGCCAGTGAGCTGCCCAACCTGACTTGTAATTAACAAGGGACGGATTTCTAATTTGATGGCAAGCCTTCCCCGGTTCTCGTAATATCTCATGTAAAATTAGCATTTTGTGGAAGTAAAATAAAATCTGATTATTGCACAAATCTTTCAGCAAACGTGTTCTACTGGAAATATGTGGAATGGATTAATTGCTCAGGTTGCAGCGCGGATCCCCGTTTCTGATATCAGCGGCTGCAGCTGCAGGTGCTTCTAAAGACGAGGTGACGTCAGTCATACAGACCTGGTTTCAGAAAAACATCCTCAATAAAATGTTCTGGGCGACTGTAAAGTCCTATCTGCGTAAATATGTTGGTGAAGCAAATTAAATGCCCTTCTCTTAATAACACGATTAACAGGCTTCCTGTTGAGGGGAGACTAGTCTCAGGCTTGTTGATAAAATAAATCAAGCCTGAGATAGTCTCCCTCTGTGTAAACCTTTGACCACCGGCCATTCCACTCCTGCACACAGGCCTGAGCTCAGCTCCTCTTGGTATGTGTGTGTAAACCTTTGACCCGCAGCCCACACTGGTCCCCACTCTCTGCACTTCCGCCCGACTCTGGGTGTGTGTGTGGCGTAGCGCTGTTCTGTGGTATCCTGTCATGTATCGGTCCAAGATAGTGTGTTTATATTGTGTTATTTGTATATAAGAGACTTTTTAACACAGACAAATTTGTCTCTCCTTCTCCTCCACCTCTTCATGCGCTCGCCGCCTCTAAACCCACGTTTCCTGTCATTTCCATCGACAAATAAAACGCTTGCTGCGCATCTTTTCACTCCTTCAGTCACGGGGAGATAAACGTTCATATTTTAGAGTTTTTTCGCGAGGTATTCTTCAAGCTTCACCATGTCTGCCCCTTGTATCCTTGGCTCTCTTTATGTTTTTAAGGGCGCAATGGCGGCACTGTAGACAACAGCGGCGTCCTGACCAATCACAAGCTTGCGTTGTCCGTCTCGACTGACGGATGTTTAGAAAAGATAGCTCGACTCTGTCCATCCTTGCGGAGCTCTCCGGCAGCCCCGCAAGGACGTTGCGCTTCTCCGCACTGGCGCAGATGGAGATGCATGAATCAGGCTTAAAAAGGACTGCATGTCTGAAAGACGAACAGGAAAAGAAGATGAGGCCATACGTGTGAGAAGGGGGGACAGGGAACCACAACAGTTCACACTTCAGAAGAATGGGTCTGCAGAAAGGCCTGAAGGCTGCAAAAATAAGGATGTGACTTTTCCTCTCAACAGGTGTTAAAGATAGTGGCCAGACGGAGCATTAAAGCATGTTCTGGAACTGCGCTGCTCTGGGTGGCTGCATGTTGGAGTAGCTCTGTTGACTATATCTTGGAGGATTTTTACTGCTATTTTTTCAATTTTTGAGCATTTGTTATGATGCGTAACCATGGCAACAAGCTGGTTTACAATCGGGAGTAGCTGATTAACATTGGGAAGGCTGAAATAATACCTCAACTGAAGCCACAAATCCCAAATGAGCTAAAACGCAAGAAGCGTGGGTGCAGAGCGGGAGCAAAACGGTGACAGAGAAAGAGGAAATTCAAACCATCTCTTCCATCGATCATAATGGGCAATGTGAGATCACTGGCCAACAAGATGGATGAACTCCAAGCCCTTTCAAGGACTCAGCCAGAGTATCGGCAATGTAGTGTTATGTGTTTCACTGAGACGTGGCTTCAGGACCATATCCCTGATTCCAGCATCTCTCTGCCAGGATTCCTGACTGTACGAGCAGACAGAGATCTGAAGAGGAGCGGGAAAAGAAAAGGAGGTGGAGTGGCAGTGCTTGTCAACAACAGATGGTGCCATCCATGTCATGTTTCAGTGAAATGTTGTCTCTACAGCCCAGATGTTGTACTCTTGGCAGTAAGTTGTCACCCATATTATTTGCCAAGAGTTCACCAGTTTTGTCTTGGCAACCGTTTATATTACACCTTCAGCCATTGCTGAAAATGCATGTAATGCCGCCATCAGTTCTGTTGTCGCTAAGGTACAAACCCAGCACCCCAATGCATTTGTGGCTGTATCTGGTGATTTTAATCATGCCTCGCTCTCTGCTATACTTCCAACATTTCAACAGTTTGTCAGCTGCTCCACCAGAGAAAACAAGACATTGGATTTGTGTTATGCAAATGTAAACAATGCACACATGTCCAAAACAAGACCTTCTCTGGGACAATCAGATCACAATCTTGTTTTATTCTGCTCAGAATACAAACCACTTGTTCAGAGGCAACCTGTGACAAGAAGAACTGTGAGAAAATGGTCACAGGATGCTGAAGAAGCCCTGCAGAGTTGTTTTGAGACCACAGATTGGATGACTCTGCCAAGGATATGAAGAGGACATCAATGCCATGACTGGATGTGTCACTGACTATATAAACTTCTGTGTGGACAACATACACCCACCAGAACAGTGAGATGCTTCACTAATAAGTGTGTGTGTGTGTGTGCCTGCTCTGTCTTCTCGATCCCCAGTGAGTCGTGGAGGATGGCTAATTATACTGAGTCAGGATTCTCTGGAGGTTTCTTCCTGTTACAAGGGAGTTTTCCTCTCCACTGTCGCTTTATGCTTGCTTAGTATGAGGATTGCTGTAAAGTCACTGACACTAGTCAGTGACTTGATGCAATTTGCTGGGTTCCTTATATAGGAAACATTATTTCTGATTGGCTTAATGAACTGACCTGAATTTTCTAATTCTAATTTCCTCTATTTATTATGCGAAGTGCTCTCTTGTCGTGATTTGGCGCTATACAAATAAAATTGAATTGAATTAATAACAAACCCTAAATCACCAGTGAACTGAAGAATCTAAATGAGAAAAAAAAGAGCCTTCAAGAAGGAGACAGGGAATTATTGAGGAGTATACAGAAGCAACTGAAGATCAAGATCAGAGACATCAAGGAGGCATACAGGAAGAAGCTGGAGAACAAACCACAGAGGAACAATATCAGAGATGTCTGGTCAGGGATGAAGAAGATCACAGGCTTCAGGCAGAGGAAGGATTGGACAGATGGCAGCCTGGACACAGCCAATGAACTGAACAAGTTCTTCAATAGGTTCAGTTCAGGAACAAACCCATCATCCTCCTCGCCTGTCCCCAGCCAATCAGATATCCCATCCTGCTTTGATCCAACATTTTCCTGTCACACGCCAGATGTTTTGTCCTCTAATGCAGTCATGGACTCTTCTGGCTCTATAAATCTGTCTTCAACCAAGTCAGGAGATGCTGCTGCCCCATTTACCTCCCCCTCCCACCTATCTGTCTCTAGAAGTAAGGTGAAGAGGCAGCTGGAGAGACGGAACAGGAACAAGGCTGCAGGTCCAGATGGTGTCAGCCCCAGTGTACTGAAGGCCTGTGCAGAGCAGATCTGTGGGATTCTGCAGCACCTCTTCAACCTCAGCCTGGCCCAGGAGAAGGTTCCAGTCCTGTGGAAGACATCCTGCCTTGTTCCAGTTCCAAATAAAACTCGCCCATCCGTCAATGACGACTACAGACCGGTTGCCCTGACATCCCACTTCATGAAGGTCCTGGAGAGACTCCTAATGGTCCACCTGAATAAGCAAACAAGAACGTATCAGGAACTGCTGCAGTTTGCTTATCGCCATGGAGTTGGAGTTGAAGATGCCATCATCCAGCTGCTTCAACCAATCCAGTCATCTGGACAAATCAGGCAGCACTGTCAGGGTCATGTTCTTTGATTTCTCCAGTGCATTTAACACAATCCAGCCTGATGTACTTTGCCAGAAACTCCAGAAGACACAGGTGGGGGCCTCAACTATCGCCTGGATTAAAGACTACCTGACAAACAGAGCACAATTTGTGAGGCTGAGGAACTGCACATCAAACCAGGCGATCAGTAACATTGGAGCACATTGGAGCACCACAGGGCACTGTACTCTCACCATTTCTTTTCACCCTGTACACCTCAGACTTCCAGTACAAATCAGAGACCTGTCATCTACAGAAATTCTCAGATGACTCTGCAGTTGTCAGGTATATCAGAGATGGACAGGAAGCTGAGTACAGAGAGCTGGTGGAGAGCTTTGTGGCATGGTGTGGAAACAATCATCTGACCTTGAATGTGAACAACACTAAGGAGATGATTTTAGACTTCAGAAGAAACAGGGTGGAGTCAAACACTGTTTCCATCATGGGAGAAGAAGTGGAGGAGGTTGAAGAATACAAATACCTTGGAGGTCACCTGGACAACAGACTGGACTGGAGAAAGAATAGCGAAGCCGCTTACAAGAAGGGACACAGCAGACTGCACTTCTTGAGGACGCTTAGGTCCTTCAATGTCTGTAGCAAGATGCTGCAGATCTTCTACAAGTCTGTTTTTGAGAGTGTAATCTCTTCAGCCATCATCTGTTGGGGTAGTAGCATCAGAAGCAGGGACCTGATGGGGGGAGCTCCAAGTACCAGAGATCCAGGCGCTGCCCCAGAACACAGGAACCCCAAGGGGACTGCAACCAGAAAGGCCCCCCGCCCCCCTCAAGAGGCGCAGAGGATCGCCCCGGGGGGCCACAACCATCAGCCGGCAGAGTCCCGGGAGATATCAGCGGCAAGCCCACAGGCCTGCCAGCCGCCTCCCACCCCCTAGCCGGCCGAGCCCGGTACCCAGCGACCCGGGACCCAGGGACGACCACCCACGCCGGGGACCCAGCAGAGCCCAGGGACCCAGACCCCACCAGGCAGCCACCGGGATTGACCAGGCAGGCACCAAAGATCTTAAAACCCCTGACCCGGGAGCCACGAACACTCAGGGAGACCAAGGCACCACACCCCACACCAGGTGTGGCAGGGGGAGGGGAGACTAGGATCTATGTCATCAAAGGAGGTCCCAGGAGAGGGGAGGAGTCACCTGACATATACAGTCATACACAAACACAGTCATACACTCCCTCCCTCATGCTCACACATACACATACAACCAAAGACTTACAAAAATGCAGGCCGGACACCCACTCATGCTCCCCATACACACCCTATTCACTCTGGTCCCAGTACTGCTGCACACTGGGTACAACCATCACCGGTTACCAGAGTTTGACCCTTTCTGCTGGGGTGCTGATGAGCAGGCTCCCCCGCCCAACGCCGAGCACAGCAACCCACCACCCCAGACCCCAACCAGATGGCCAGATCTCCCTCCTAGTCTCCAGCCCCAGGAAGCCAAGCAACAACAGAGGTGTGCTAAGACCCCTAGTCTCCCTCCGCCTGCTCCATTATAGTGTTGTGTGTTGATGAGGTGTATTCCATGGCTGTGGTGAGCGGACAGTGCAGGCATTGTCTGGCCTATGCCAGCGGATGCCACAGCACCACCCCACTTGCACCCACAGCCCTCGGTGTCTAAGTGCAGATTAAAATTGGAAGTGGGCACCGGCACTCGGGAGGAGGCTGAGAAATCCCCCTGCCAAATGCAGTTGAACGTGCTCACTCCCAAGGCCCTAAGTGTGTGTTTGCGTGGAATGTCGTTGGTGGAAGTGTATAAGGTGCAAATAAAATTGGGAGGCAGGTTGCCACAGGAATGCGGAAATGGGGTCCATACCCACACTCCCTGACTTGTCCACCCCCCAAGGTCCTATGTGTATGTTTGTGTGATGATGTGAGGGAGCAGGAGGAGAGAAATATGCGGGGATGGGGAGGAACGGCTGGTTGGGCTTAGCCCTCCAGGGAGCCAGCTCCCACACTGGCCCCAATAGGCACCTCTGTTGTCAAATTGCCACCAAGGGCACGGAGACCACAGCCCATCCTGACAGGGCCCAAAGCAGCAGCATTACAGAGCCACACGGAGTACGAGGGCACCAACCCAGCCCCATCCCAGCAGAAAATCTATGCCCATCCCTGCATTTGCACAACTTCCAGAATATATAAGACATAGGACATCCAGGTAAGGTTGGGTACTCTCCCTCCTGGACCTCCCCCTCCCCTGTGATGGAACAGCAGAGGAGCCAAGGTCTACATGAGGTCCCTGAACCCGGGCCAGGCACTGCTGCATGTTCCTGCCTTCTGCAGCAGCATACATGTCAGGACCCGACCCCCAAGGCCCCGCCCAGATCCCCACACGGGGCCGGCCACCCCCACACCCCGGGCCCCCAGGCCCCCACCCAGGGGCAATGCAGCCGCCAGGCAGTGACCCATGGCCGCCGCCAAGACCTCCAAGGGGCCCCACTCACGACCGCCAGCAGTCCACCCCCCGAGGCAACCCAAGCACCTCCAGAGAGGGGCAACGGCCCCCCAGTCCCAGACACCCCCAGTGAACCCACCTCCAGGGAACATCCGGATACTTCAAACTCAGACCCTCCACCCCCCCCCACCCACATCATCCCGCAGGACAACATCAACGGTCCCCCATCATCGCTATGTGGGTGAACCGATCAAAGGAGCCTGGAGAGATTGATTTGAAGTGGAAGCAGAGGCTAAATCAAGTGCAGTAGGATCTAACAAAAGATTTCTATACTGGTTAATGCAGAGAGTTTTTCTATTTTTCCAATTCAAGAGGATAGTTTTCTTAGCAATGCATATGGCAGTCATAACCACGTGAACCAAAGATGTTTCAATCGGGACATCGTCCAGGTTTCCCAGTAAACAAAAGAGAGGGGGAAGTTGGGATATGACATTTCAGACATTTTGACAGATCCTCACATACTCTACCCCAAAATTCCTGGACAGGTGGGCAGGACCACAGTGCATGAATGTAATTGTCAGGAATGTTGTTTGTGCAGTGTGTACAGTTGTCAGACTACACAAACCCCATCTTGAACATCCGATGACCTGTATAGTGTACTCTGTGTAGAATTTTGTACTGAATTAATTGTAAATTGGAGTGTCTGATCATTTTAAAAGTTTTTAAACAAGTTTGGGACCAGAAGTCCTGGTCAAAGCTGACTGATAGATCCACCTCCCATTTTTCAATAGGGATTGCAATTTTATCGTCTATTTTGGACAGTGTCTTATATACTTTAGACAGTAGTTTGGGGGGTTTGAGATTATAAAAGTCATATACCCTTGGTGGTGTTTGTAATTCTATTTTATTGAGCTTACATTTTTGTTTGACTACAGATTTAATTTGGTGATATTCTAAAATGCTATTCTTATCCATTCCAAATAGGGAGACTATTTGATTAAATGGGATGAGGTCCAATCCTTCATATATGTGTTCCAGGTATAGGATTCCTTTGTTTTTCCAGTCCGGAAGGTTCATCATTTTGTTTTTTCAAAATGTCAGGATTATTCCAGATAGGTGTGCATCTGCATGGTACTAGTGAAGACTCGGTCATTTTAAGATACTCCCACCATGCTGTCAGAGAGGTGCTGATACTAATAATTTTGAAACTTTCATGTTTTCTTATGCTTGAGCTAATAAATGGTAAGTCTGAAAGCTCTATCGTATTGCAAAGTGTCTGTTCTATATCTAACCAGGACTCATCTAGTGGGTTATCTTGCAACCATCTTGGTATACATTGCAGCCTGTTGGCTAAGAAATAATAATAAAAGTTGGGTAAATCCAGTCCTCCTCTGTCTTTGGTCTTCTGAAGCGTTTTTAAGCTAATTCGTGGAGGTTTATCCTGCCAAAGGAATTTAGTAATTGAGGAGTCCAGAGATTTAAACCAGTCAGCTGGTGGCTTGTTTGGGATCATCGAGAATAAGTAATTTATTCTGGGTAAGACCATCATTTTAATTGTAGCAACTCTCCCCATGAGTGATATTGGTAAGGATTTCCATCTTGCAAGATCATCTTCCACTTTCCTTAAAAGTGGGATGTAGTTTAGTTTGGTTAGATCTGCTAACTTGGGAGAGATATTAATTCCCAGGTATGTGATATTCCCTGACTCCAATTGTGTATTAAGCAAATTGACAAATGAGAAATTAATTGGTAGAACTGTGGATTTTAACCAGTTTATAGAGTAATCTGAAGCTCTTGAAAAATAGTTTATCAGTTCTATTGCTTGGGAGAGAGAGGATTGAGAATTCTGGAGAAAGAGTAAAACATCATCTGCATAAAGACTGATCTTATGTTCTATTTTCTTACACTTTATCCCTTTAATATCTGTTGTTTGCCTAATTGCTGCTGCTAGTGGTTCGATAAAGATAGCAAATAGTGAGGGGGAGAGTGGGCATCCCTGCCTGGTCCCCCTCTGAAGACAGAAGCTAGCTGATATTTGGTCGTTCGTCCTGACACGTGCTGTTGGTGAACTGTATAATCCTTGTAGCCAGTTTATGAAGAAGTTCCCAAAACCAAATTTATGAAAAGTTGCAAATAAGAACTTCCAGTTAACTCTAGCAAAATCTTTTTCTGCATCTAGAGATAATATACTAGTTTCTATGTTTCTACTGTAAGAGAAATCTATCAAATTAAGTAATCTACGTGAATTAGTGGATGACTGTCTACCCTTGATGAAACCAGTTTGGTCAGGGTGTATAATGAAGGGGGTTACCTTCTCTAATTTTTTTGCCAGGGCTTTACAAATTATTTTGAGATCAACATTAATAAGAGAAATTGGGCGATAGCTGGTTGGAAATGCTGGGTCTTTGCCTGGTTTTAACAAGAGACTAATATTGGAGGAATTCATGTTAGGCTGTAATCTGCCGCTCTCTTCGATTTCCCTCACCATTCTGAAAAATATTGGAGCCAGAATGATCCGGAATTCTTTGTAGAACTCTGCTGGAAATCCATCTGGACCTGGAGCTTTCCTATTAGTCATGGATTTAAGGGCTTCCTGGAGCTCCGCTGATGTTAGTGGCGAGTCCAGGACTGTAACTTGGCTGTCTGATAATTTAGGAAGTATTATCCTGTCAAGGAACTCATTGATCTCATTATCTGATGGGTTTATCTGTGGTGAGTACAAAGTTTGGTGAAAGTCTCTGAAGCTGTTGTTTATTCTTTCAGGGTCATTAACTATATTCCTGGTTGAGTCTTTAACAGCAGATATGGTAGTTTTCTCTTTATTAATTTTTAATTGGCTAGCTAAAAATTTACCTGAATTATTACTATGTTCAAAGTTTTCTATTCGTAGTCTTTGTGCTAAAAATTGTGTCTTTTTGTCAATAATTCCATGAAGTTCTAATTTAGCTTTACGTAATTTGCTCATTGACTCTTCTTCTGTGGATGCCTCTAAAGACTTGATGATTTCCTCTAACTCCTGAATACGTTTGTTTTCTGTTTTTTTCCTATGTGATGAGAAAGAGATTATTTTACCTCTCATCACTGCCTTTCCTGCCTCCCAAAGAATAGATGCTGATGTTCCAGGCAGGTCATTATGTTTTAAATATAAAGCCCACTCCTTTTTTTAAAAATCAATAAAACCTTTGTCTTTAAGCAGTGATGTATTAAACCTCCAGTTTTTGCTTGGTGGGATTGTCTTCTTATTTACCAGAGTTAATGAAACCGGAGCATGGTCGCTGACAGCTATGGGGTGTATCTCAGTGTCTGAAATGTCAGCCACCAATGAGCTGCTGACTAGAAAATAATCCAAACGTGAATGAGAGTGATGGACGTGCGAAAAAAAAGTATACTCTCTACAGTTAGGATGAAGAGATCGCCATGCATCACAAAGCCCATAATCACTCATGTACTGTTTAACTATGTTAGTGGATTGCCAATTGCGCTGAGTCCCAGCTGTACTGAGCCTGTCTGTTAAGGAATTCATCCAAAAATTAAAATCACCTCCAAGTATAAGTGGACAGTCCAAGTGTTCGGAGAGTACAGAGAAAAAATTATGAAAGAATGGAGGGTCATCAATATTTGGACAGTATATGCTGACAATACATAAGCTTTGGTTCTGTACAGATATTTTTAACATTATAAATCTACCCTCTGGATCAGAGACTGTCCAATACTGTGAAATTGATGTTTTTATGCATTAAAATAGCTACACCTCTTTGCCTAGAGTTATAGCAGGCAGAGAACATGCTGGGAAACTCAGGTGTCTTAAGTTCATCTGCGGATGTGGCAGATCTATGAGTCTCTTGTAACAATATTACGTCTGCTTGCACTCTCTTTAGCTGATCAAAAATTTTTAGTCTCTTCTCTCTAGAGCCAGCCCCATGTATGTTCCATGAGACAAACCTTAGTGCACCCATAGATGTGTGTGTGAGTAGCTATAATATGACGCCTTCATGTGTATGAGAAAAGATAAGTAATTAAACGCCTACATTAATCTTATAGTAAATAATAATAATAAGGGTATCGTTATAATCATTATTATCATTTGCAACATTAAATATAATAATAATAGTAGTAAAAAAACAACAATAAAAAAATCCCCCACAACATTAATATAAAAATATTAATGCTGATAATGATAAAGTAAAAATAAATAATAAAACAACAACAACAACAACAATAATAATAATAATAATAATAACAAGACAAGCCCAACAGTGTTTTGATGCAATGAAATGCCTTAGGCTACTTATCTGTGTGACTGCGTATGGAGTCTATGTGTGTGTGTGACTGCGTATGGAGTCTGTGTGTGTGTGTGTGTGTGTGTGTGTGTGTGTGTGTGTGTGTGTGTGTGTGTGCGTGTGTGCGCGCACAAGTTGTGTGCTGCAGTGTGCGGGGAAAAAAATTGTGCCATGCAGATGTAAAAACCCAGAAGCAGATTTAAAAAAGGGAAAGAAAGGAATTATAAAGGTTAAATAGAGTAAAAAAAGAAAGAAAAGAAAAAGTGTGGTTGTGAGGTGGTGAGGGAATAGGTGAACATTTCTAAACGGATCTAGCAGCTATAAATCCTGACATGTTCAAACCCAGTGAGTGCTTTTAATAACAATAAGGTTGTACCTGAAGTTTGTCTAATAAAGCCAGTCTGTTACTCCTCGTTCTTTGTAGATCTTACCGTCAACAAACAGTTTATCCACAGAGATCACAGCCCGCTTCCCATCCTGGATGAACTTCTTACGCAGCGGGAAGAGAACTCGGCGGCGATCCAGAATTTCTTTAGGAAACTGATCGTTTACGCTGTAATCTTTACCTTTAAGCTCCCTCCCGCAGCTTTTAACAAGATCTTTCAGCTTGAAGTACTCAAATTTTTCCACGATGGGACGAGTTCTTCTGCTGTCTGTTCTCCTGGCTCCAAGGCGATGTACCCGATGAAAGGTGATGTTTTTAACCGTTTCCTCAGGTATCTTCATGTGGGTGTGGAGAAAATTCTTGATGGTTTTTTCGCAATCCTCCGCTTCTCCTCCGGTCTGCTCTGGGAGGCCTGCGAACACCAGGTTATCTCTCATGCTGCGTGATTGGAGATCCAGAACCGTCTCCTTTAGAACTTTGTTGTCCTGGGAGATCCCATCTATTCCTGCAGTCAAGGAGGAAACCGTTTCCAGCAGAGACGTGTTCTCAGCCGCGAGCCGCTCCACTTGCTCCTGGCTAAACTCCAGAGATGTTCGGAGGTCCTGGAACTTCTTGTGAAGCACCTCAAGCAGGTGGAGCCGTCCCTCAAATCCCAGAAGCCGTTTATCTATGGACTGTAGTAAATCTAAGACATCCTTATGGGGAGATGAGGCCTCGGGCGAGTCCTGGGGTCGGATCCTCTTGGTCAACGGCGTTTCCGCCTCTGCTGCTGCTGCTTTCTTCGGTCCCATGACAAAAAGCTCAAAAACCTCGTCAATATATGTTTGCAAATTTCCCAGATTTTCTCCACTTACCTCCAGGTTGAGTGTGTTATATTTACCAGATTTATTAATTTTTTTGCGTTGTCAGTGAGTATATTAGGCGAAAATCTGTCTTTATTTTTTGTGGAAGCTGATTAACAAGCTGCCATCTGCTTCAAGACGCCGCCGTGTGTCCGGTGATCGGGCCATCAGCGCATGCGCATGCTCAGGTAATAATGGCTCTTTGATGGGAAAAGGTTGCCGACCCCTGTACTAACCAAAGTGTTTTAAGTGTTTTGCATTTTTCATTATTTTTTATTTTATTTCGATTTCAGGTTTTTAATTCTATTTAGTTTCAACTGAGTTGTCTTTTACCATTTGTTTCATCATTTTAGTAAACAAAAATAAAATTCAATCACTGCCTCCTCGTCTTGAAGTCCTGCTGTGTTAAAATTAAAGTTAGTTCAATAGTTCAAAAGCTCTGGAGCTTCTCTCCTCTGTGAAGAAAGAACCAGAGAGGTTCGGACCGAGCTGCTGCAGCAGACTAAAACACAACACGGGCATTTTTTAATGATAACACCTCATGGGAGAGGTACTGTAATGTCCCACCATGCAGTGATGATATATTCATTCATCCACTAGTACCTGTGTCCATGCTGTCCAGGTCCAGGTGGTGAAGAACACACGATGAATCAGTCCCAGATCCTGAAGTGGTAGCAGGTTTTCTTTAGCCGTGTTTAGCTAACAGCTGCAATAGAAACAAAGCAGGAGAGCTGATTAAGATGCTGCTTCAGAACAACGCAGGAGATTAAAGATCCAACGCTTTAGTTCTGATCAGCTGAGGACAGATCCAGTCTGGAAAAGAGGACCTTTGGTCACCAGAGTTCACGGAGTAGAGCTAACCGCCTCATCTATTCTCCTCACACACCAGAACAACAAGCTAGCTCCGCTAGCATTTTCCGGTTTCTGCTTCTTCCGGTGGTCGGTGACCAGCGTAAAGATGCACTACCGCCACCTGCTGGAGTCTTTGAGCTCTGATAAACTAAAGAAAAAAACGAATAATGCATGGTGGAGGATGCAGAAGACGTGCCCTAATGGAGACTGATGATTGGCTGATGAGACTTCTGAAGGCGACAGCCCAACAGAATTCTGAGATTATCTTTAGAGTCATATGACGGTAATATTACGGTAATCAGGAATATCCTTAAGATTGGAGAGGTCCAATTAGCACACATCAGAATATTAACCTTCCGCCACCACATCATCAGTTAACAACCATACTCAGGGCCGTTGCTATTTTGGTGCCCTAAGCACAAAGTCTTCGTGGTGCCCCCCCCCCCCCCCCATCCCACACACACACACACACACACACAGAGAGAGAGAAAAAAACAACACAATCACTGGCATGTGACATGACTAAATTCAAAACTATTTAACCTTTATTAACAACTAGAGAGGCACAATGTGCACATTTTATACACAACTAGAAAATTCTGAATATGAAGGGAGGAGGTTAGCATAATGGACTTTTTTTCTTCAAATTATACCATCAGCAGCTGATGTTCCTCTTGGCCCGCAAATGTTTATGACATATATATCAACATAGAGCAAATACCTAATTAGAAAATAGGTTTGTCTAATTTTTCATATTAAATCTCAGTTACATAGCCTATAGGCCACATAGGCTATTTAATAATGATATAAATCATGTCCATAGTTGACTCATGATTAATCACAAACAACCGCTTATTTAAAAAAAAATTCTTACTTTACCTTGACGGTGTTTTTGTCCTTCCTGTTTTTGTGATATTTAAGTATTTGGGTGGACAAATATGATTCATTTGTTTATTTCTGTTACAAAACAGCACAGATGGGCCTATCTGACCTCACAGAGGAAACATTATTTTACTTGAGAAAGATGTTTTAAGATGAACTTATTAAAACAAAAAAATCTTCAAACTCTTCAAGGATTATTTTTAGATGAACAACCTTTTACACTGTTCTGACTTTTTTTTATCCAAGTCACATGAACAGGCTGAATAAAATTATATTTCCCTTTGTTGCATTTAACTATTTCTTCTTTATACAAGTGCTGATTCAGAAGAGAATAACTGCATTTGGGAAGATGATGACTTGCTACGTTTTTTTCTCCAGCAGTAAAAAAGCTCAAAAGCTTCTCTGAGTTTCTCTCCCTCTCAGCCTCTCTCACTCAGCTACTAATAAATGCCCGGTAGGCAGGGCCAGATTAACACTTTGTTGTACCCTGGGCAACAATATTAAAGGGCCCCATCATCACGACCCAAGGATCACCACAATATGGTCACATACAGAATATTTTACTGTAATATGCAGTAAATATACTCAATACTTGAATGCCGGACATCACGTAACCCGCTCAGGTTAACCTTTGACCCCCCTCGTGTGGACTGACCAATGAGGAGAAGGTCTTAACTTGAGGCCCTCTCTTCATTGGTCAGTCTGCATGAGACTGACTCTCAACTGACGTTCAAAGTCATAGGCAGCGAAGCGTCTCTGTGCAGCGCAAAAGCCCGGGTGGACAGTTTGTTTAATGTAGGGTGATCATATTTCCATTTCCAAAAAAGAGGACAGGGGGTCTGTGCCTATGACGTCACACTATGGCAACGCCACATAAACCACGTTGGGGCCCATTTTTTGTAAGAACTAAATTAATATCAGAGTCTGCCAATAAAAGGGCTCTAAAACAATTCATATGTAAATATTTTGCATATTTATTGCAAAATCTCATTTTTCTGCTTTTGTGCTGCAACAAGGTTTTATTAATAATAAATTATTATACCTTTTGTTTTACTACAGCATCGGTAAGCTTCCTGTGCACAGATTATTAAGGATGCTTGTTTCAGCTGTGAGATTAGACGATAGGATCAATGATAAAATAAGTTGTCACACACTCCATGGAAACTTTCAGAGAATCCACAAATAGTGGCTTTCAAATGGTTTTGTTACTTTTTGCAAGTTAAGAAAAGCAGCAGATGAGACAGCATGTCTGATAATTTAGTTTTTCATCTGATAATATTAGAACATGTCAGTGATGTTTGAGGGGCTTTTATATACACCGCATAACTAATACTCCTGGAGAGGGTAGGAATTACACAGAGGCTTCTGGGGAGCCCAGTTATGGGGTGGTGGTGGTGGTGGTGGTGTGTGCGTGTGTGTGTGTGTGTGTGTGTGTGTGGGGGGGGGGGGGTCATTTTGCCTTGGCCCCCAAAATGTCTTGAAACGGCCCTGGGTGTGTGACTGAGTTATGAAGGTGATCTAAATTGTATCAGATGTATAAATATTACATGTGTATAACTTATTGTTTTATACAGGTAAAAATGTGTAGTGGAGATAAATCTACCTACATTTTACTTTTCAACACTTTGTTTTGTTTTGTTTTCTTGTTTTTATTTAACTATTTTCCTGTCCTGTCTGTCTCTCATCTTCCTGCATCTCCTCTAAACTCTCCAGAAAATCTGCTGCCTGGATTCTTACTTTTCACCTCATCAGTTACTTTTGAGCAGATCAAAGGGATCTCCTGACCGCAAAGCGCAGAGCGCGTTTTCAATGCTGCGTCAGTGAGGTGAAATCACCACAGCACAGGTGATGAGCTCCGCAGTAGCAGAGCACTTCAGGCACAGATAAAACAGAAAGTAGAGAACATGTGCGGACATGAACGATCGTGTGCTAATTATAGTTTTTTGGTTGTGCCACTTTGAGAATGGACCGTGCGCTGGAAGCAGCAGCCTGGAGCGCTGCCCAACAACGATCAGCGCTGTGCTGCTGTCTGAGCTCTCTGCTCAAAAGAGTCCATAACTGATGTGATATAGGTAGAAAAAATTTTTCTGGCTCCCCTGTAGGATATACAGCTCCCCCATAGTTCGATCCCTGCTCCTGGATGAAAATCCGGATATTTTCACAAGAACCGCCAGTCTGGACGTCCAGGACAGAGTGAAAAGTGGACACGGTCCATCTCCTTTACTTATTGTATTGTTTTCTCTCTGTAAACATGCTGTTAACTTGCTTAGCACCTCTTCTAATTGAAATCTGGCTTTATCATATATATATATATTATTTTTTATAAGCTTGCGTTTGGTGCCCCTCCCCCGGCGTGGTGCCCTACGCGCTATGCGTGGTGTGCGTGTGCGGAGCGCCGGCGCTGAACATACTAAAAAGTCAGAGGTCACTAAATCACCATCATCTGCTCACATAAAGCCACTATATTAAGCTTTGTCAAGTTACCCTTGACATCGTCAGTCAACTTCCGGTCTGTAAACAAAAGGGTGCTTTTATTCTCCCTACTGACATGGGTACTTCCGGTGGCGGGTTAGCTCAGATACTCTGAACCAACTCCCGTTGCCGCAACGTAACAACACCACCGTACTTCTCTACATTCCCGTATACTCATACAAAGCACATTCATGCCTCCTCGTACGACCAAGACGCCAGCAGACCAGCCTCGATTGGTCCCGAGGTAAGGTATATCAACAGCGTTTTCACAGGGACAGGAAATGCATAATAATTAACCCGATAGCCATAATCAACCCAACATTGCACTTACTGTTCATCCACGCACACACTCGACCATGTCGCGGTGCTATCCCCCAGGCAGCAACATACCGCAGAGAGGAACCCGGGACACAACCTAGAGCTACGTAAACCTTGAGAGATATGAACCTAAAGCCAATTTATCTCCATCTCTAGCCAGACTCCCGGAGCAAACTTCCGGCCAACTACAAAATAAAGGTAACAAAGGGAATTCGTTCCCATAACCCAAGACTTTGAGAGCTTTTCTACAGTCACCCTCACACCTTTACCTGTCCTGTTTAGTCAGGTAGGATGGATCTCCTCTTAGATACACCTCCTGTTGGGTAGTTCGTGACCATGAACAGGCTGCATCAAGCATTAGTACCAGAGTGGACTGGCAGAGAGACCAGAGACAAATAACAGAAACACCAAAACGAAAAGGTGAGGTTAGAGCATTACCCCCAAATTCCACTACCTCCGCTCCGCTCCGTTCCGACACGAACGCCGGAGCAAAATCGGTCCCGTTCTAGTCAATCAGAGCAATTCCTACTACTGCGGCCGTGCTCCGGCAGTGCGGCGCCGTGCGCCGCCCTCTGTTCCGGCGTCCGACAAAAATAGAATTGATCCTATTTTTGCCGGACGCCGGAGCACCTCCGCAGTCAATGGACAGAAATCACAAACGCCCAACAGGAAAAGGAGCGAGCACAACTTCCGTTTTTCACAATACATCGATAAACAAAAGGCGTTTTTTGTTTCATATGCACAGGTTTAACAACTTTTAACAACTATCAGTGGCGGCTGAAGTTTAAATGCACAAAAGTAAGCCATAAATACAGTTTCCACTATCAAAGTAGTCACACTTTGTTGATCCAAACACTGCTGATCTCTCAACACAAATGATAGGCAGATTAAACAGTTCATGTTGATGCTTCTCCCACACAACGGGTGTTTGGATCTAACTTCCGCGTTTATTGCTCGGACTGTATCGCCAGATCTCGAAAATGCCGCGCATGCTTGTTTGTCCACCTCAGGTCTCCGCACCGGAGCGGAGCCGTTGTAGAGCGGGTAGCAGTAAAAATTGAGTTCGGAAGCGAGCGGTTGCGGAGGGCGGGGGCGGACCGGAGCGGAGGTAGTGGAATTTGGGGGTTAGACTATACAGCCTCTGAAATTCCACCTGATCTGAATGGAAACCATGACGACGTCTTTAGATCAGGCGCGTTGCAAGATATTCAAAAGTGTGGGGGATGTTGTCTGTGCCTAAAATAAGTTCATGTTATTCATCTTGTTAGTTTAATTTCCATAATAGCGGAGCAGGTGCGAATTTTAGTCGCGTCGCTCATGTCTCCGTTTTAAACATGTTTAAACAGTTCAGAATACAAATCCAGGCTCTGTCTCGTTAGATCGGTGTAATTAAAGTTTGTACTGAATGAAACGTTACATTAAACCATGTTGAAAAGAAAAGTATCCGATTAAATCGTTTCCCCCTCATTTGCAGTCAGGAAGTACAGCGCAGTGCGCATGGCTCTGGGCTTAATCAAGTTTAATTGTTTCTCTTTGCAACAATCTTCACAAGAAGGCAAAACAGTTAAATGGCAGGTTACAGATATTTCCATTTGACTGTTTATTTTGACGGATAAACTCAAGGATGTTGGTTGTTTTGAAAGAATTACCCCGACGCACACTGATGCACACACAGATGAGCTGACATTTTAATCGTTAACGCACATCGCGGAGGTAACTAAATACATTAAGAAATGATTCCCATCAGAACATTAGAGCTTTATACTGGACACTGCTCAGTGCGGCTCAGAGCGAACACGGTGGACAGTGAGCTGAAGATCTGTAGAGGGGTTGGCAGCGCAGTGCAGAACCACGGCACATGCGGTAAGATTTCCTCCCACTGAAGCGGTCTGGAAAGCCTCCTGCTGGGTCCCCGGTGGGGGTGGTCGCCCCTGGGTCCCGGGTCGCTGGGTCCCGGGCTCGGCCTGCTAGGGGGTGGGAGGCTGCGGGCAGGCCTGTGGGCTTGCCGCTGATGTCTCCCGGGACTCTGCCGGCTGCTGGTTGTAGCCCCCCGGGGCGATCCTCTGTGCCTCTCGAGGGGGGCGGGGGCCTTCCTGGTTGCAGTCTCCTTGGGGTTCCTGTGTTCTGGGGCAGCGCCTGGATCTCTGGGACTTGGAGCTCGCCCTGTCTCCTGCGCATCTTTGGGGGGCGGATCTGTGGCCCCTCACACTCTCTGTTGGACGCTCCTATAGAGAAACCTTAAATAAACAAGCGCGTGTACACACACAGGTGCTCACATGGTGCTCTCAAAAGTATGGGCTTGGGCACATTAAACACAGGTCTTAAGACTATGGTGGGCACTTAATGCACTGTGATTTATTATCGTGATTCTTCAGTTAAGCAATGTTGATTATATATTTTTCATCAAGTTGACGCAGTGATAGCTAGATCTTGTTGTATTGTTGTTGTGTCCCTTTTTTTGTCCTTTTGTTTTTTTTTTTGTCTTTTTCTGCAGGTCTAGAAGCAGACTCTTGTTCATTATTGTTTATTTTTGTGGACCCCCCCCCCCCCTCTCTCTCTCTCTCCCCACCTTTACCTTTCTCTTTCACCTCTGTCTCCTGTCTGTCTCAAACTCACACGGGGCCGAAATGAAACTCGGGGACGGAGTCGAGGGCCAAACTTAATATTTTTTGAAAAAGTGATGGCAAATTTGCACGTTTTCTTTATCAACATGTATGCAATTTTGAAACTTTAAATTTGGAAACAAACATATTTCTGCATTAACTCTGAATGTGGAATAACCAAATTACACACGAGCAAGTCAGTTTTAAATAAAACACATCAGTGGTATTCATTACTTGTGGTATATTCAGCATTTTTAAAATTTATTCAGGATTTATGTTTTCTTGTTTATTCATTTTTCTTATTTTTTATTCTCCTTTGTTCTCCTGTAATAAGTGTCATCGCTGCGGTGACGTCTAGCTTTCCCCACTGAGGAACAATAAAGGGATTTTCTATTCTATTCATCTATCTGCAGCCTTTCCACTTCCTGTTTACTGTAGGTTAAATCTTTTCTCACGTGCCAACAACAAAATAAAAATATCATTTTATCTTAAATGAAAATGCAACATCTCACCTGTTAACTTTCATGTTCTGGAGCAGAAAAAGAGCATAAAACCAACATATTTAAAGCTCAGTTTGTTCCACTGGTTTACTGTGATGCTCACCTGTTCCAGCCAGATACCTGCATCATGGGGTTGATCTGAGCTGAGGAGGAGACTCCTGTTGTTTTGTTCATCTTCATCATAATAATGACAGCATTAGATGACAACAGGTGCTCACATAGGTTTGTGCTGCTGAACATGTCTGAGCAGCTTGACCACGTTGCTGTGTGTCGGGGGGGAAACACGACAGCAGCCACAGAGTCATGCTGGCTTGAGCGTGTCGCTGCTCGCTGGAGTTAAATCAGCTCTGTCTGGAAGTTAGTTGGAAAACTTTCTCTTTAAGTCATGAACACATTACTGAGCGGCTAGAATCTCCGTTTCTGGGCTTCAACGTCAGAAATCAGCTGAGTGAACTCGGCGCTGAGTGAGAGGAGTGTAGTTTGTCCGAGACAGCGGAGCTGCAGACACCCAACTACCTCTGACTGCCTCGGCGCTGAAAAAACACAAAGGAGGGGGCGCGTCTGCTCCGCGCTGGTGCCGCAAAGCATCATGGGAGTTGTAGTCTTTGCTGTAAAATCGGCCAGTGGGCAACTTTTAATATATTTTTGATATTTATCTCACGGGCCACATAAAAATGCTCCGCGGGCCGCATCTGGCCCACGGGCCTTGACTCTGACATATGTGTTGTAGGGAGTGACTTGCTCTTTAATATAGATTCAATGTTTGAGCTTTTTTTTATTTTTTAGCAACATTGGACTTTTATTGTATTTTAGATGACTCCATGACTGAATAAATCTCCTATTAAACTTTAACTTCTGCTCTGAAACTCGTGATTTAGACTCTTTGAACCGCTGTAGCTGACACGTTCCTCCAGGTGACCAAGTTGCAGGAAAATACATTTATTACAATTTAGAAAGAATACAGTTGTAATGAAGTGTTAATTACAGGTTTGTCGTACTGTCGACATTGCTTCATGGGCTCCAGTCCCAAGGAGGATCGTGGACCTGGCATCCAGATCTGTACAGAGGTCTCACTGAGGGTATGTGGATATGACACAAAAGGCGTCTCATGTGTTTATGACTACGAGTCTCAAATTCTGATCAGTTAGGAGCAAAACATCATCTCCCACTCAGACTTTGCTGCTCCCGGCTGGCTCGCCATTATGTAATGAGTGTTAATTACATTTAATTAAGGACCATAAGACATTAAAATTCATATTGAGTATGAATTCCATCTTATGGACACTGGGTTATTTAAATCAGAAGATTGGATCTTTTTATTGCAGGGAATTTAGATAACACTTCGTATTAACTAAGAGACAAGAGAAGAGAGAGAGACCTTCAAACGTTTAAGGAAATTTATTAGTAAATAATTTTAAACAATTTAACAAAACTAACTCTCTAATGATGGATGTTCTGTTTGAATGAGGTGTGAGATCATTGGTGTGTGTGTGAATGAGTGTTATTCAGAACCCTTGCATCCTTGGGTCAGCGAGTTCAGCTTTTATTCTGAAAGGTACCGTTGCTTGGTTCACAAACAACAGAATTTCCCATCTTGACGGTTCTCAGCTTAAAAAGAGAAGTACAGATGGTCGATCCGATACTTCACTTAACATGCGGTGAACTTCATGGGGTCTTGAGAACGAGATCTTGAGAACTGAACTAAGATGGCGTTGGAACAGTTTTATTCATCTGGATGTTTTTGATTCTGGAGGAATCAAAGCCGGCAGATTTATAAACACCACAGAGACTCTGCCACGCTTCAGACTAGGAAGGTTCTGATTGAATCAGTACAGCAATGTGTCATGAGATTGTTTTCCTTACGTGTGTCAGTGTGCCTAGTGACTAGATTAAGTCATATTACTTATTAAAACATATTGATCATAATATTGGGATTTCACAGATCTGTCACATTGTATTATTGACTAACAGTTGTTTTGATTAGCATTATTGAAAATAGAGTTCTTTGATTTAATAAAAGAAAAGAGACTCTTCATCTTCTGTCTTCATTGCTGGAACATAAACAGTTTAGAAGCGAATACATGACCTTGAGGCTGTTTCATGCACTCTGGCGCTGTGTCAAAGGGCACTGTGGAAAAGGTTAAATAACCTTGGTGGAATAGCTCCTTTATCACATTACACAGTGAATGCACAAATACCTCCCACGCACCATGCTGATTTAATGCACTCCCAGTCTCAACACCCACATAGTGAACACACTGACAGTAAAATCTCTCAGCAGGTGAATTAATAACAAAGTTCACATGAGACTTTAAAAACGTTATTGTGGCTTTTTAGGTCATTCTCAGAGGCTGCTGCTGTTGTCTGAGATACGTTTACACTAAGCACCATTAAAATGGGACTGTAGAGAGTCAGAATTCAACCCAGCTTAGTTTGTAAATGTTTTTTATATCGCTTAGCAACAAGTGAAGTTTGAATGATTATATCTGGATCACTGCTTCAGCAGAAAACGAGGTTTCATCATAAATAACAATGATAAACCACGTGAGGATGTGCTGTCTGAATCTTTGTCAGCTCTTATTTTTACTTAGAAATCCGATGTTTTGTTTTAGATGTTTTTCTGAGCCCACCATGATGAACTGCCTCACTAACAGGACAGAGGCTGCAGTAAGATCTACAGATCCAGCTAAAGTGCTGCTTCATTCTAATGTTATAAAGTCTCTAATTGCAGAAACGGCCCAAGGATTCAGGTGTGAAGCGAACGGAAGCCTAATGCAGCTTTAACCACAGCAATTTGACTTCATTCACCCTCTTCCTGCAGGTATTTAATCAGATTTTTCTTTGGTCACATTCAATTTCAATTCAATTCAATTTTATTTATATAGTGCCAAATCATGACAAGAGTCGCCTGAAGGCACTTCACATAATAAACATTACAATTCAGGTCAGTTCATTAAGCCAATCAGAAATAATGTTTCCTATATAAGGAACCCAGCAAATTGCATCAACAGCAGTCCTCATACTAAGCAAGCATGCAGCGACAGTGGAGAGGAAAACTCCCTTTTAACAGGAAGAAACCTCCAGAGAATCCTGGCTCAGTATAAGCAGTCATCCTCCACGACTCACTGGGGATAGAGAAGACAGAGCAGAGACACAGACACACACACACACACACACACACACGCACGCACGCACGCACGCACACACACACACACACACACACACACACACACACACACACACACAAAGTAATGTGTCTATAGTTATATTGTGATTTCTTAGTAAATGTTCTATTTGGTTAGAGATAAACTTTATTGTATTTATCCTAGTGAATCTATAATTAAACGGATAAACTAGTAGTAGCACATCCAACGTCAAGGAAAGCAAACAGTTATTATCAGGAGAGGGAGAATGTTTAAGTGGTTAGCAGCAGTGTGCTAGACGATGGCCCCTCCATGAGGCCACCACAGCTCAGCAGAACATCATTGTAGCTTCTTCTGGGGAGAAAAACACTTACAGAGAAAATAAAGTTAACAGCTGAAATTGCAGAAAATAATACAGTTAAAGAGCAGATTGTAGAAGAAAGTAGTAGAGTGTGAAAAGTGGTCAGTGTATCCTCCAGCAGTCTAAGCCTATAGCAGCATAACTACAGAGATAACTCTGGATAATCTATCCTATTTAGATGGAGGCATGTTGGAGGCAGGGCAAGGGAGAGCTGTCTTTATTGACTGTACACTCCACCTCCCTCTGCTCCCCCACCTGTCCAGATCTAGGCTATCATCAGATTTTAACAAAAGGCCCTATCAAATAAAAATGTTTTAAGCCTAGTCTTAAAAGTAAACAAGGTGTCTGCCTCACGGACTAAAGCTGGGAGCTGGTTCCACAGGAGAGGAGCCTGATAACTAAAAGATCTGCCTCCCATCCTAAGTTTAGATATTCTGGGAACCACCAGTAGACCTGCAGTCTGAGAGCGAAGTGCTCGGTTAGGAACGTATGGAACAATCAGATCACTGGTGTATGATGGAGCTTGATTATTAATTATATGTGAGAAGAAGGATCTTACAATCTATTCTGAATTTAACAGGTAGCCAATGTAGGGAAGCTAAGACAGGAGAGATATGATCTCTCTTTTTAATTCTCATCAGAACTCTAGCTGCAGCATTTTGGACCAGCTGAAGACTTTTAACTACATTCTGTGGACTTCCTGAGAGTAATGAATTACAGTAATCCAGTCTTGATGTAATAAATGCATGAACTAGTTTTTCAGCATCACTCCTGGAAAGGATGCTTCTAATCTTAGCAAAATTCCGATGGTGGAAAAAGGAAATCCTACAAACCTGTTGAACCTGGGATTTGAATGACATGTCCTGGTCAAAGATAACACCAAGGTACCATACTTTGTTCTCAGAGATTAATGTAATGCCATTCAGGTCAGGTGATTGACTAAGCAATTTCCTTTTCTGGATTTCTGGTCCAAAGATGAGAACTTCCATCTTGTCTTGATTTAAAAGCAAAAAGTTTAGAGTCATCCAATTTTTTATGTCCTCAAGACAAGCCTGTAATCTACCCAACCAATTAGGTTCATCAGGGTTAATGGATAAATATAACTGAGTATCGTCAGCATAACAGTGAAAGTTTATGCCATGCTGTCTAGTGATTTTACCAATTGGGAGCATATACATAGTAAAAAGAATTGGTCCAAGCACTGAGCCCTGTGGTACTCCACAAGTAACAATAATTACTTACTGTATGAAGACGGTATGAAGACAATTTGTCATGTAAATTTACAAAATGAAATCTGTCAGACAGGTAGGATTTAAACCAGCCTAGCGCTGTTCCTTTGATCCCTACAACATGTTCAAGTCTTTCTAAAAGAACATTGTGGTCAACTGTGTCAAAAGCAGCACTGAGATCTAACAAGACTAGAACAGACACAAGATTCTTATCTGAGGCCATGAGAATATCATATGTAACTCTCACTAAAGCAGTTTCAGTGCTGTGATACTCTCTAAAACCAGACTGAAATTCCTCAAACAGAGCATTAGTGTTTAAATGCTCACATGCTTGGATGGCCACTATTTTCTCCAGGACTTTGGATAAAAATGGAAGGTTAGATATTGGTCTATAATTCATTGGGTCATCTGGATCCAGAGAAGGCTTCTTAAGTGAAGGTTTGATTACAGCAACCTTAAAATCCTGTGGTACATATCCATTTACTAAGGATAGATTGATACAGTTGTGGTCAGAAGTTTACATACACTTGTAAAAAATATAATATAATGGCTCTACTGAGTGTCCCGTTATTTCTAAAACTCTGATTTTTCTCTGATAGAGTGATTGGAACAGATACTTCTTTGTTACAAAAAACATTTATGAAGTTTGGTTCTTTAATGTCTTTATTATGGGTTAACAGAGAAAAGTGATCAAATTTGCTGGGTCACAAATATACATACAGCAACATGAACTAGCAATTTTCTAGAATGGGGGCAGTAACCAAAGGAAATGCTTCTTTAAATAATTTGGTTGGGATTGGATCCAAAATGCAAGTTGAAGGTTTAGATTAAGCTAATATTTTTGATGACTCTGAAAGCTCAACTGGATCAAAACGGTTGAAGCACAGATGAGGTTCAACAGTCACCTCTGATGCTACCTCACTTACTGAGGAAGAAGAAATCACATTAGGGAGGATGCTAAAGATTTTGTTTGCAATAGAATTAATTTTACTTGTAAAAAATCCCATGAAGTCATTGCTGCTGAGGGCTAAGGGAATAAATGGCTCAGAGCTATGATTCTGTGTAAGTTTAGCAACTGTACTGAAAAGAAATTTAGGATTATGCTTATTCTCCTCAATTAATGCTGAGAAATAAGCAGTTCTAGTTTGTCCAAGCTTATTTTTATAAAGCACAAGACTATTTTTCCAGGATAGGTAGGCCTCCTCATGGTGCGTAGAGCGCCATGTTCTCTCCAATTTCCTAGAGTTTTGTTTTAAGGCTCGTTAATGAGAATTAAACCAGGGAGCCAACTTCCTGTCCCTAATTACCTTCTTTTTTAAAGGGGCAACATCATCTAATGCCACACGTAAAGAGGAATTTACATGATGAACTAAGGCATCAATTTGTGAGGGGCTAGAACTGAAAATATTGCCCTCTGCTACATGCCTCTGAGATGCTGAGGACAGTAAAGATGGAACAGTTGATTTAAAAGATGCAACTGCGTTGTCAGATAGAGACCGACTATAGTGAAATTTA
Source organism: Nothobranchius furzeri (assembly GCF_043380555.1). Taxonomy (NCBI): domain Eukaryota; kingdom Metazoa; phylum Chordata; class Actinopteri; order Cyprinodontiformes; family Nothobranchiidae; genus Nothobranchius; species Nothobranchius furzeri. The sequence continues at coordinate 90,626,808 of NC_091742.1, read as the reverse complement.
CTTTCATGTCTCGAGAACTCAGTTATAAAAAACTCAAAGGTTATCAGAAAGTGGTCCGAGAGGACTGGATTATGTGGAAAGATTGTTATTTCCTCACACTCTATGCCATAAGTCAGCACAAGGTCTAATGTATGATGGCAGGAGTGGGTGGAGCTATGTATTCTTTGAGTAGAACCAATTGAGTCTAAGATATTACTAAAGGCTACAGTGAGGCTATCATTTTTAATGTCCACATGAATATTAAAATCCCCCACTACAATGACCTTATCAGTATTTAGCACCAAATCAGATAAAAAATCTGAGATCTGATCCAAAAACTCAGAGTAAGGGCCTGGTGGACGATATAAAACTACAAACAAGAGTGGTTTTACAGTTTTGCAATCTGGATTAGGAAAACTAAGAATAAGATGTTCGAACGAACTGTAACTATTAACTGGTAAGGGACTGATTAATAACTCCGAATGAAAAATGGTTGCTACTCCTCCTCCTCGCCCTGTACTTCGAGCAATATGATGATTTAAATAATTTGAAGGAGTCGACTCGTTTAAGCTAACATAGTCTTCTTGCTGCAGCCAGGATTCTGAGAGAGAGCAAAGAGATCTGATTATCACAAATCAAGTCATTAACTAACAAAGTCTTAGAAAAAATTGATCTAATGTTCAACAACCCACATTTAATTTTTCTAGTTTTCTGCTCAGTTGAATTTGTTCTAATATTTCTGAGATTTCCATGATTTGCTTTATTAAGCCTGATATTTAATCAGTGTGGTTTTGGCCGTGGGCAGGACACTGTCTCTATGGGGTAGTGGGTGAGTAACAGTACAGAAGCTGCAGAGGGGTGTCTACGACTCTGCTTTCTGGTTTGGACCCTGGGTTGTCATGGAGGACTAATAAAACTGGCCATGTTCCTAGAAAGAAGAGCTGCTCCATCCAAAGAGGGATGGATGCCGTCTCTCCACATCAGACCAGGTTTTCCCCAAAAAGTTTTCCAATTATCAATGTAGCCCACGTTGTTTTCAGGACACCACCTAGACAACCAGCGGTTGAAGGACAGGATGCGGCTAAACATGTCGTCACTGGTCCGATCATGACCTGGGTGGAGAAGACTGCAGCAGCGGAAAACCATCTGAAAGCAGCATGATGAGTTAGCAGGAAACTTCTTTCTGTTTCAGAATGTCACCGACTGAGATTCTTCCATAGACTGTACATACTGGACAAAACGATTCCATAGGCTCCAATAACACGTTTTTTGTCTATAATGGGAGGTGGCCACCACCGCCATTTTGACCTTGTCACAGGTTCTGTCCAGCCCAGACAATTCCATAAAAGGGAAGAGAGGAGGAGCTGAGGGTGGGGCTGTAAGGCTGGGATCGAGTGACGACACCTGGGTGAACTAGCTACGTGCTAACTTGAAGCTAACCCTGGCTAACCCAAAGCTAACGCGGAGGTGGGAGCCGGGCTAACGGATGTAGCCACCTAGCTTCAACCCTACCGGAGCTAACTATGGAACACCCATGGACCTGAACCTAACACGAAGTTTAGGTGGAGGTTTTCGGCGCCTGTTCGTGAAAAGTACCTGGATTAAAAAGTATTAAATCGGTAAGTTTATAATTGATTTCCATAATGAAAACATTTTGCTTTGAGCAAGTTTTCAGTACTGTATTTTCCGGGCTATCGCTAAATTAGCAGCCTAAATACATTTCATATATTTCCAAAACGTAATACTTGTTTGTATCTTGTACAGCCAACTAGCCTTTATTCTGGGCTCAGTAAAATTCACCAAAAGTAAAGAGACGTTATACAAATGAAGTAAGCACAAGATAACTTACTGGAAGACACAGAATTATCATCAGAACCAGAACAAGACAGCCTGATAACAGTCATGTGAAAATAGCAGTTAAAAAGTATGTATGTGTAATAGAAATAAAAATATATTAGAATTAGTGTAACTCGCTGTGATCCAAACAATAAATCAGCCATAGCTGATTAGTAAATATGACATGAGGTCTGGGAGTTTTTAAGTTTCATTCTTTTATTACATTTTTTTCTTAGATCTGTTAAAAGGTCACCATGGCGGCCTGTGTGTCTCCAACATCAGCTACACAACGCAGCAAGTGTAAGTTCCAAATACCTGTCTTGACCACTTCATGTATGGTTTTGTACTTTAAACAATTATGACAAACCTGTTATTTTTTCTCCATAGCCATTTGGATCATTGGAGACAGCTACGTGAGGCGTGGTGCCCAGAGAGCTGCAGAGACCCTCGGAGACAACCTTTTAATATTTTACGTTTTTTTTAATGTGTCGACACTTTGTGCCCTGTTTTATAAAATGTAGTGTAAAAAATAAATGTTTTTGCTCAATTACTGGAATTTCTTTGGTTAAGACTACAAAGTGAGGAATTATCATTTACAAGTTATTTGTACAACAGGCCCATTTTAAATCCCAACAGTTTCTTAGCAGCCAATAGAAATGTGTTCTTTAATAACTTTACTTGGTTTAAAAATCTTACTAAAATAAACAGAGTGCCGTATTGCAAAACCCAATCATACTTGTTATGTAAACATTAGCTTTGTAGATATTTGTGTGCAACAAAAACCAAACTTAAATAATTTGTTATTCTTTATTGAAAAACAACAAAATACTGGTATACAGAAAGTGTGGGAAAATGATAATGTGAAAGTATTGCATTTTAAATATAATCCTATTTATCTTTAAAAAGAAAAACTCTAAAAATGTCCTGTATAGCAACATGACAGAAGAATGGTGGTCTGTCTGTCAGAATGTGCTGAACAGATTTGCTCTATCAAGAGGAGCCTTAATGTGTACGAGGTTCCCCTTGAGTAATATTGGTTTGGGTTATGTATCGCCACATCAGCATGTAAATGCTGAACCAATCTGGAATAAATACTGCTGATAGAGGATAAACAAGTAAATAAGAGTTAAAATTAATACAACTAGGAAACCAACATAAAAAACAGCAACCAGCAGCTGCACCTGTGAAGAAACATTTCTAAGAGTCATCAAGAAAACGTGGGATGAACAACTATAAACATGTAAACCATGAACCACAAACATCATGAACAACAAACATCGACAAGCATGTGTTCGTGCGTGTGCTGGGATGTGAAGTGTTAGACCGCCAAGGACCAGGTGCACTCTGGAACGGCCACAAGCGCCAGAAAACCTTGCTACAGAGAACTCAGCAAGGCCACATCCAGAACCGGGCTGACACAGGTCATGGGCCACAGGACACAGGAATCACACAGCATTTCTACCTGAAACAGAATAATTCAAATTAGAATCAAATACAACAGTTGTTCAGTATGACATCAAATGGATTTTTTAGGAAGGCAATTGGACTTCTTTGGTTTCATGAATATAGGAGCTCGGAGAGTCTCGACTCCAGCACGTTTTTGGTCGTGACTCGTGACGCACATGGAGCAGACGTAGACATGGACGCCAGTGAGCCTACAACCAGGATACCGGATCTCAGCAGCCACTGAATTCAGTTCGGTCTCTTCTCCAGTATCCGTTCGAGAGGAGAACTATGGTGGAAAAACTTAATGTCAAAGAGCTTGGACCAGATCAGCCCGACGTAAAGATAAGCCAGCAGGACAAGGAGAAGGGTAAACTGTACACACGACGCTTCTCCCAAAATTGGTACACCAGGAAGCAGTGGCTAGCTGGATGCAATCACGCTAATGCATTATTTTGCTTTCTGTGTTTGTTATTCAAAATGGCTGGGATCCACAGAAGGTGGATGTGGAACTTGTGTCTCATTGGGGACTCCATTCATTCTCTGACTGAGGAATGCAGCGCATCAGTGCAGCAGCAGCCAACAAAGAAACGGAGGACGTTTGGACAGGGAGAACAGCAGCTGGGTGCAGAGGTAAGCTGTACATTACATTTCTGTAAACAAGACAATCAGAATCAGAAATCCTTGGTTGTCCCACAAACCGGGACATTTGTTTAATAACATGTACATTGTTTAATGTGCAATAACTGTAAAAACTAATTTCAACACACATACCTATTATACATATTTAATCATGTAAATGTGTATTTCAAGTAAATTTGTACATACATCAGTCTGATTCCATTTTACTTGTTACACTTCTGCTGCAGCAAACAAATTTCCCAGCTTTTGGGACAATAAAACATTCCTGATTTGTCCCAAAAAGTGGGAAATATGACATTTGTAAGAGGATACTGATGACATTATTTCCTATGAAAGTGTTTCCACTTTCCATAAGTCCTAACAGTGTAAATTTCTGGCATTTTGTCTAAGTAGTGTTTACTACCATTACTGTAACAGTGACCTGCTCATAATTTTTCGTGTTCACTCAAATGTTGAAATTAAACAAAATGTTTTTGTTACTTGCCTCTTGCATTGCCTATTTACCATTTATGGTCATGTTATTTTATGTGCAATTTAATGCAGTATTTTTCAACCTTGGTCCGCAAGGCAGTTTGCCAATAATCAGACACACCTGGATTAATCAGTTTGTCCAATAATGTAAGACAGGAAATAAAAGAGCTGTGCTTAATTCAGGAAATAGTGAAGTTGTGCACAAAGCTCAGAAAGCACAAGTTTGTTTAAAAAAAAAATAGCACAGCCCCACCAAAAATATTTTTCACCAGCCGCCACTGCAAATAGATATTATAAACCCAGACATCACACCTTTCTGAGTCATTTCGAAAAACTCTTAAATATAAAAGGTCGTGTTTCACCAGAGTTCATTCTTTGTCTCATTTGATATCTCTGTTAATCACCATTCATAATCATTTGCCTTTCATCATCATTAATATAGTAATAAATAGATTTTTATAAACTGTATTTTTGTCTCCGTGTCTAATTATTATAAAGTGTTGTTTTCCTGGATTAACCAAATTACCTAGTTTCATCGGCAATCAAATATTAAAGGCTCAATAATATTGATAATCCATATTTTTATGGAATATTACATTTTATTGAATACCTTTTTATTTTATTGACAATTTGTTACAAGTAACCACTTACAAAACATTACAACATGTTACTGAAAGAAATAACTTTCGTTATTACGCCGGTGTCGGTACAGGATCGGCTCGGGGTCCTTCGACTGCCGATGACGTCACATTACTGCAAATCTACTCGGCTTTCACACACACGTTTTGGAAAGACATCAGCAGTTTTGTTAATAAATTCTTGTTTGTTAACACCTAAATGTTTTCTTTATAATTGTAATTTGTTAATAAAACACCAGATTATCTTTGTTTTGTAAAGAATGTGAAACTGCATAAAACCAACATCGGACTGACAAAAAACAGAACAGTTCTTATATGTGAAGCCACATCTGTTTGTATTAATGTGGAGTTCGTCTGTATATTTCCTTAGTTGTTATCTAAATACATTCTTTGATTCAAAATATTGCTTGGTGTCTTTCAATAAAGTTCTTATATTTTATTTTGCCCCATTTAATCAACATCAAGAGCTTTTGAGGGTCACTGTTTATCATTTGCTTATAATTTACATTTCCTTTAGAAATTCAAACAAATTTTCTCCAAAAACTGTTGATTTTTGGACTACAGGACTACAACCGCTAAGACTACGACCGCAAATTTGTTCTGACCAATCCAAATCATAACGTGACAACGTAACTTCCGTAAGCTTCATGTTCAGCCAATCAACTACTTTGACGTCATCGGCAGGCGAAGGACCCCGAGCCGATCCGGTACCGACACCGGTGCTTTAAACAGCATTATTACCATCAATGTAAATTAGCCATTAGCAAAAAAAAAAAAAAAAAAAAAAGGAGATTACGAATAAGACATGAGTTATTTTTGTGAACTAATAGTTTCAGATAGTTTAATTAATTTTTAATTTTATTTATTTAATTTTTATTCTAGTTTTTGTTACTTGGTGGGCTCTTATGCCCTGTGTAGATTAGTCAAAATGGTAAATGATCTGTATTTGAAGTAGTGCCTTCTGTAGTCCTAGAGCCCCCCAAGGACTCACTCACACACGCGTGCGCGCACACACACACAAACGCACCAAATAAAATAATGGTGATAGCGTGGACTAGAAGCCAGATGATGGTTTATTTAAATGATGATCAGGCTGCTGTAAAATGTAATCTCCATCCACATCCAGACAGAATTATCCTCTATTCTTTCTCCATTTTCTCTGCTCTTATCTGGGCTGACGTAGCTGATGGTGCGGTATCCGTATGAAAGAGTCGAACATTGAGAGGTGCAGGTAGAGTTAGAAAAATCCGCAGGGCCACAAACACATTAGGGAAGATGGACTGTAGACTATTTTTTTAGCCCGAAAACGATCCTGGTTCTATTTATATTATATTATTCATGTGGACTCTGCTGGGATTATTTACAGCTGAGAGGCGCAGAGCTCTGATGGTTGACGCGCTCCAGACAGATGCGTCCTGAGCACGGCCACAGTAACATTCTCAAAGTGTCGTCCCCTCAGAAACAAATTTAACACGCAATCGTTTATGTCGGCTAATTTCCTTTTATGTTTGCTGTCTTATATTTGTGCCTGATGCGTTTTACTGCTGCGCAGCGGATCACCTGTTTCGTCCTCTGCATCGTTATCACTTGTACCGGTTCGTGCGCACACAGAACCAGCACCCCTGATGTTACACATCATTTTATTTTACTTTTAATAACGTCACCTACTTCTGCAGGGTGCTGTGTTACTGATGATGTCAAGTAGCTCCCCTTTGCCCGAGTGATCTGAGCTCCACCAGTGTGGATCTACAGGCAGGTGAACATCAGAGCTGGATGACCGATACAGGCATCCTTTAGTGATATAGGCATCCTGACAGACAGCTGATTAAATCTAGATCGCCTGTTGAACTGCTGCATCACTGGACAATTTCTTACTCGGTACTTTATAGCAAATCATTTAGATCATGTTTAATTTGTTGTTAATGATATCATTGGGCTCAAAGGCATTCACAGCAGATTTGTACAAAATCCTGGCCGTGGAACTGTGGACCAGCTCTATACCCTTGCAACGGTGATGGAGGGGGCATGGGAGTTTGCCCAACCAATCCACATGTGTTTTGTGGATTTGGAGGCTTATGACCGTGCCACCAGGGGCACCCTGTGGGGGACGCTCCAGGAGTATGGGGTGGGTGGCTTTCTGTTAAGGGCCATTCAGTCCCTTTACCAGAGGAGCGTGAGTTTGGTCCGCATAGCCGGTAGTAAGTCGGAACCGTTCCCGGTGAGGGTTAGACTCCGCCAGGGCTGCCCTTTGTCACCGGTTCTGTTCATTACCTTTATGAACAGAATTTCTAGGTGCAGCCGTGTGGAGTGTATCGAGTTTGGTGGCAGGAGAATCTCATCTCTGCTTTTTGCGGATGATGTGGTCCTCCTAGCTTCATCCAGCTCTGACCTTCAGCTCTTGCTGGGTAGGTTCATGGCCGAGTGTGAAGCGGCTGGGATGAGGATCAGCACCTCCAAATCTTAGACCATGGTTCTCGACTGGAAAAGGGTGGCTTGCCAACTCCGGGTCGGGAGAGAGGTCCTACCTCAAGTGGAGGTTTAAGTATCTCGGGGTCTTGTTCACGAGTGAGGGTAGGAGGGATCGGGAAATTGACAGGCGGATTGGTTCGGCGTCTGCAGTGATACGGACGCTGAGCCGATTTGTCATGGTGAAGAGGGAGCTGAGCCAGAAAGCCAGGCTCTCGATTTACCGGTCGATCTACGTCCCAAACCTCATCTATGGTCATGAGCTTTGGGTAATGACCGAAAGAAAAAGATCGTGGATACAAGCGGCCGAAATGAGTTTCCTCTGTAGGGTGGCCGGGCTCAGCCTTAAAGAAAGGGTGAGGAGTTCGGACATTCGGAAGGGACTCGGAGTAGAACCTCTGCTCCTCCAGATCGAAAGGAGTCAGTTGAGGTGGTTTGGGCCTCTGGTCAGGATGCCTCCTGGACGCCTCCCTGGGAAGGTGTTTCGGGCATGTCCTGCTGGCAGGAGGCCCCCGGGTCGACCCAGGACACGTTGAAGAGGTTACATCTCCAATCTGGTCCGGGAAAGCCTTGGGGTCCTGCCGGAGGAGATGGTGGAGGTGGCCGGGGAGAGGACGGTCTGGAGCTCCCTAGTTGGGACACTGCCCCAGCGACCCGGATAAGCGGAGGAAGACGACAACAACAAGCTGAGCTATGAGAATCGGTTCTATTAAAAGAGCCGGAGTTCACGTCACTAATTTCCTGGCATTTTAAGTTGAACTTATTTTCTGACAAAGATACAGTCAGGTCCATAAATATTGGGACATCGACACAATGCTAACATTTTTGGCTCTATACATCACCACAATGGATCAATGGATATCAAGTGAAACAAACAAGATGTGCATTAACTGCAGACTGTCAGCTTTTATTTGAGGGTATTTACATCCAAATCAGGTGAATGGTGTAGGAATTACAACAGTTAGCATATGTGCCTCCCACTTGTTAAGGGACCAAAATCAAATCAAATCAAAGGTACTTTATAAATCCCAGAGGGAATTAGAGTTTCAGTACACACAATTCAGAGATCAGACATACATGGGCAAGACACGACAAGAATTGGTGACTGTGGTCATTCGTAACCCCCGAGTCACGCTACCTTAAAAGAGATAAGACGGTAACATGAGGAATTGATTCGGGAGGAGGGAAAAAAGGCACTTCATAGCTGCTCTCCCACCAGGAGGGCAGCTTTGCTCTGCAAAAAAATAAAACACCTCAAAAAGATAAGCAACAGACATCAGACATCACAACATAACATGATACTCCAATTGGAAGGCAGGGCGGGGTGGCTGGGATTCTGTTTCCCCAGCGAGAGCAGCCATGTACGGCGCTCAGTCACTGTAGCCACAGGTGGGAGGGAGATCTTGGGAGGAGCACAGAGCACATTGACTCCTGCAGGTTGATGACCTCACCAGGCGGAAGTCCACCAATCCGAAGGCGGCGGGGCGGGGGGGTTCACAGCATCTGCCTGCATTCCTTCGTGGGGGTTGTTGTTAGCATCTTGAAGGCTGCTATGGCTTCAGATTCGGATAACAAGAATTTGGGTCAGGCTGAGATAATTTTCCTCTCTGCCTTCAGTCTTTAAACTGATCATTCAAGTCCTCCAGTGAAGCCAATTTGGTTTTTAAACTTGTCCATACCGTCCGGTGACCCTCTCCGAGATGACATCCATTTTGCGCACCAATACTGGTATCACAGCTAAAACATTGTCCAGCTTACGATTCACCTCGAGTAGCGTCCCAGTCTGTGAGGTCTCCACACGGACGGTGCTTTCCGTGGGTGCGGGTCGCCCTCCAATCGCTCCCGTCTTCCCAAATTTCCAGAAAACCAGACATCCTCCCACTCCAATCAGAAGAAATCCAGTGATCATCAGGCTAAACATCCACACGTCTTCGACATCCTCAATGGACAGCTGGGAGAGGCATACGATCTTCCACTCCTTCCAGGAATCGAGCATATACCCCGCCGGGTGTGTCCCTTGCGGGCAAGTGGGAGCCCCCTGCTCCGTTCTCATTGTTGAAAAGATCTTATCAATCGCGTTGAATGACCAATTAATCAAATCCATCGTTAAAAAATAGGGTTTTTCAGAAGAAATGCAGAGAAGCGCTCTGTGGATAGACAGGACAAAGAGCCTTGGGGAATAAAAGACAAGGGAGCAAAAAGAAAAGCGTCTGTACTCTGCGAGTGCCATAAGAAAGTAATGGGACAATTGGCGTCTCAGCTGTTCCATGGCCAGGTGTGTGTTATTCCCTCATTAACCCTATTACAATGAGCAGATAAAAGGTCTAGAGTTCATTTCAAGTGTGCTATTTGCATTTGGAATCTGTTGCTGTCAACTGTCAAGACATGTTTGAATAGTGCAGAGGTTTTTGACCCTAATAGCCATACATTGGTAAAGTCTTACTCAAACACAAAAATACTACTTGCTTGCATTTATGTATGTGCTGTCCCCTATTGCAAGGGAAAATACACACAGTCACTTTAAATTTGTCCACAGAGCTCACAAACAGGTTTCTATCCTGTGTGGACACTCATGTGCTTGAATAAATTTCTCTTTTGTCCATATCTTTGTCCACAGAACTCACAGACAAATGGTTTATCTCCTGTGTGAACTCTCATGTGAGCATTTAAATTCGACTTTTGGGTAAATCTTTTTCCACAGTGCTCACAGGCAAAAGGCTTCTGTCCTGTGTGGACTCTCATGTGACGGTTGAAAGTTGACTTTTGTTTAAATCTTTGTCCACAGGGCTCACAGACTAAAGGGTTCTGTACTGTGTGGACTCTCATGTGAGCATTTAAATCCGACTTGTGTTTAAATCTTTGTCCACAGAGCTCACAGACAAATGGTTCATGTCCTGTGTGGACTCTCATGTGATCGTTTAAGTTTGACTTACGGGTAAATTGATTTCCACAGAGTTCACAGACAAAAGGCTTCTGACCTGTGTGGCCTCTCATGTGAGTGTTTAAATTCACCTTTTGGGTAAATCTTTTTCCACAGAGCTCACAGACAAATGGTTTATGTCCTGTGTGGACTCTCATGTGAGTGTGTAAATTTGCCTTTTGGGTAAATCTTTTTCCACAGAGCTCACAGACAAATGGTTTATGTCCTGTGTGGACTCTCGTGTGATCGTTTAAATTCGACTTATGTTTAAATGTTTGTCCACAGAGCTCACAGACAAAAGGTTTATGTCCTGTGTGGACTTTCATGTGATTGAATAAATTTTTCTTTTGTCCATATCTTTCTCCACAGAACTCACAAGCAAATGGTTTCTGTCCTGTGTGGATTCTCTGGTGTCTGTTAAAACTTGATTTTGTACTAAATATTTTTCCACAGTCACCACAACTAAATGATTTTAGTTCTTTCTGGACTTCCCTATATGAGTCTAAGGGTTGCTTAAGTCTAACCGATTTCTTATTACCCAAAGAGTTGGAAGACCTGATTGCTGAATGGCTGGTTACTCTCACGTGTTTCTGGAGAGACTGCTTGTCATGAAATCGTTCACCGCACTCAAGACAGCTAAGGGATATGTTGACAGTCTTAACATCTGACTCAGAAGACCTTTTCTCATTCCAGTCATGGCCTTCGTCTCCAGTTTCAGACCCAGAGTCTGACATCCCAGAGTCTAGATTCATATCATCATCTCCACTAACTTCAGTCTCTGAAGAATCAGATGTTTGTTCTTGAGGGTTCAGATCTGGGTTCCTGCTAGTTCCTGCTCCTCCACCAGTTTCCGCTGTCATCTGGTCAGATGAGCTGTTGGTTGGAACATCTTTGTCTTCTATTTCCTGCTGATGAAGCTGTAAGACCACAGGTTTCTCTTCATCATCCTCACTCTTTATAGAAACAGCACTGAATTGAAACCAGGCAGAATCAGTCTCCTCCTTCAAACAGAGATGCTCTCCCTTAAGACTGGTCCAGAGTTCCTCATTTTCCTCCTTTATGTGGAGATGTTCTGGGTCCTGCTGTTCCACACCAGCACTCTGTTCTTCAGGATCTTCTTTAACCTGCACCATCTGTTGAACACCTGTAGGAAACAGAAACACATAACGTGAAATACCGACTGCTGTAACTTTAAATTCACACATATGAGAGTTGTGTTATGGCAGGGGTCTCCCAACATGGTGGTCGTAAGCTACAGGTAGCTCTTGAAAGTCACTGGCCTGGAAGCAGCCAGTGAGCTGCCCAGCCTGACTTGTAATTAACAAGGGACGGATTTCTAATTTGATGGCAAGCCTTCCCCGGTTCTCGTAATATCTCATGTAAAATTAGCATTTTGTGGAAGTAAAATAAAATCTGATTATTGCACAAATCTCTCAGCAAACATGCTCTACTGGAAATATGTGGAATGGATTAATTGCTCAGGTTGCAGTGCGGATCCCCGTTTCTGATATCAGCGGCTGCAGCTGCAGGTGTTTCTAAAGACGAGGTGACGTCGGTCATACAGAACCTGGTTTCAGAAAAACATCCTCAATAAAATATTTTGGGCGACTGTAGAGTCCTATCTGCGTAAATATGTTGTTAAAGCAAGTTAAATGCCCTTCGCTTATTAACACAATTAACAGGCTTTCTGTTGAAGGGAGACTAGTCTCAGGCTTGTTGATAAAATAAATCAAGCCTGAGATAGTCTCCCTCTGTGTAAACCTTTGACCACCTGCCATTCCACTCCTGCACACAGGCCTGAGATCAGCTCCTCTTGACCTTTGACCCGCAGCCCACACTGGTCCCCACTCTCAGCACTTCCGCCCCTGACTCTGGGTGTGTGTGTGGGCTTCTGCCCTGCCTTCACTGCCCCCCCCCCCCCCCTGCTCTGCACTCAGTTCTGTGGAACAAGCTGACTGGGTCCAACATACATCATTCCCTTTCTTAATGTTGTGAAGAACGGTCCGGAGCGCAGGCGGAGTGTAAGCTAACCTGCAAGAATTGTCGACGACAGTTATCCAGAAAGTAGCTAAGGGTTCCGAGAGATGTTTCTGAGGTGTTCACTAGGTATTATTAAGATTTAAAAGGTCAAGAAGGGGGTCTGAAAAGCTGTTAGAAATAGCGTCAAAGTCGCCAAGTTGGTAACACAGTGGGAGGAGCGCTTGCAACTCAGGGCAGCGCAAGCGGGAGGAGCAAATAATCGGCTTGTTTTGTTTTTTATAATCATCCAAAACTCAGATCGTAATCGTGATTAAAATTCGATTAATTGAGCAGCCCTAACTCTCACCATTTCTTTTCACCCTGTACACCTCAGACTTCCAGTACAAATCAGAGACCTGTCATCTACAGAAATACTCAGAAGACTCTGCAGTTGTCGGGTGTGTCAGAGATGGACAGGAAGCTGAGTACAGAGAGCTGGTGGAGCGCTTTGCGGCATGGTGTGGAAACAATCATCTGACCTTGAATGTGAACAAAACAAAGGAGATGATTTTAGACTTCAGAAGAAAATGGGTGGAGTCAAACACCTTTTCCATCATGGGTGAAGAAGTGGAGGTGGTTGAGGAATACAAATACCTTGGAGTTCATCTGGACAACAGACTGGACTGGAGAAATAACAGCGAAGCCGCTTACAAGAAGGGACACAGCAGACTGCACTTCTTGAGGACGCTTAGGACCTTCAATGTCTGTAGCAAGATGCTGCAGATCTTCTACAAGTCTGTTGTTGAGAGTGTAATCTCCTCAGACATCATCTGTTGGGGTAGTAGCATCAGAAGCAGGGACCTGAAAAGGCTCAACAGCCTAATAAAAAAGGCTGGTTCTGTTCTGGGGACGACTGTGGAACCACTGGAGGAGATAATGCAAAGAAGGATTCTCCAGAGAATCAAGAAAATGATGGACAACCCTGAAGATTCTTCTTCAGTTTCGCTGCAACACTGACCACTACTGGAAATCCTTCCTGCCAACAGCCATTGTAATATACAATAACTCTTTGATGACTTGATTATTATTATTATTCTGAGCTACTACAGCAATCAATTTCCCTCTGGGATTAATAAAGTATTTTAGAATTGAATTGAATTAAAATTGTAGAAATGCAGTATAACCACACTTCACCATCTCTATAAATATGAACTGGGTTCAGTTTTTCATTTTGTTAAGGATTTTAGTAATAAACCATTACAGAAAATCAAAATTCTCTCCTCCAGGCTGTGAAGAACTGTGTTTTGAATACGTCACTCACACACGTCATACTAGGTAGCTGCTGTTGCTAGCATTGTAAATCACTGTATTTTGTTTACTATCGTGCTGCTAATTAAAACAGAAAATTGTGTTTACAGCTGCAGCTGAAGGTCTGAGCCACATGTCCGTGTCCTACAAGTATTTTTAACTAACATAGGTTTGATCTAAAATAATAACCTACATCTATAAATCCATTTAGAACCGCACCGGTACTTCTGGACTCCAGCAGGCGAGTCCTTTCAGCATGACTGCCGCAGCACAAACCGTGTTAGCTCCAGTAAAGAACAACTAATTTGTGAAAGCTACCACAAACACACACACACACACACACACACACACACACACACACACACACACACACACACACACACACACAAATATCTAAAAGATGATTACCATTTTTCAACAATGGATCTTCCTATAGGACCAGTTGTCATCCTGGATAGAAAACAACGATCCGAGCTAGCAAGTTAGCATTGGCAATCGGTTAAATATTTTTCGATGTTATATCAATAAATACACACAGCGGTAAAGCTGGCAACACCTTATTTTACTCATCTGTAGATTACCGAATCATACTGGGACAATATGATGGAGCTAATCAGCCGAGAACTTAATTGAAAGCTACCAGTGGAGCACAGACATGAAATATATAACAAACTAACAAACTGTACCGATTTTGGTTCCGAAGACGAACAGAATCCTCCCCGGTGTCTTAATCAGGCCGCGGGTTTTCTGAGTGAAACGGTCCAAACCATGTCTGCACCTCCGGTTCTGATATCCAGCTGCAGGGCACGGAGTTTGGTTTATCTTCTCCAGTAATCCAATAGAGCTCCGGGAGTTGACGTCACTTCTCTCGGCATGCAACAGTTCAAATCGAAATGGCGCAATATTCTGCTGCCGGTGTCTGCAGCTCCGCTGTCTCGGATAAACTAACCACTCCTCTCACTCAGCACAGAGTTCACTCAGCTATTTTCTGACGTTGAAGCCCAGAAACGGAGATTCTAGCCGCTCAGTAATGTGTTCACGACTGAAAGAGAAAGTTTTCCAACTAACGTCCAGACAGAGCTGATATAACTTCAGCGAACAGCGACACGCTCAAACCAGCACGGCTCTGTGGTTGCTGTCGTTGTTTTTCCTCCCCGACACACAACAACGTGGTCAAGCTGCTCAGACATGTTCATCAGCACAAACCTATGTGAGCACCTGTTATCATCTAATGTTGTCATTATGATGATGAAGATGAACAAAACAACAGGAGTCTCCTCCTCAGCTCAGATCAACCCCATGATGCAGGTATCTGGCTGGAACAGGTGAGCATCACAGTAAACCAGTGGAGCAAACTGAGCTTTAAATATGTTGGTTTTATGCTCTTTTTCTGCTCCAAAACATGAAAGTTAACAGGTGAGATGTTGCATTTTCATTTAAGATAGAATAATATTTTTATTTTGTTGTTGGCCCGTGAGAAAAGATTTAACCTACAGTAAAACAGGAAGTGGAAAGGCTGCAGATAGATGAATAGAACAAAAAATCCCTTTATTGTTCCTTAGTGGGGAAAGCCAGATGTCACTGCAGCGATGACATGTATTACAGGAGGAAAAAGGGAGAATAAAAAATAAGAAAAATGAATAAACAACAAGAAAACATAAATCCTGAATAGATTTTTAAAATGCTGATTATACCACAAGTAATGAATACCACTGATGTGTTTTATTTAAAACTGACTTGCTCGTGTGTCATTTGGTTATTCCACATTCAGTGTTAATGCAGAAATATGTTTGTTTCCAAATTTAAAGTTTCAAAATTGTATATATGTTGATAAAGAAAATGTGCAAATTTGCCGTCGTTTTTTCAAAAAATATTAAGTTTGGCCCGCGACTCCGTCCTAGAGTTTCATTTCGGCCCCGTGTGAGTTTGAGTTTGACACCCCTGATCTAGAGCTATACTGGTGGCCTGACTCACGACACTTCCAAAGTCTGGACATCTCTGGTGATAGTTTCAACAAATTTCCCTCAACAGTTTTAGCTGATTGTCCCGTTTAGGAATAAAACACGATTTTCAAATCTCTCTCTCTGTGTTGCTCATCCATCAGACCCGCTGATCCAGAGGCAGAGAAAAAGGTTAAACCTCCAACCCTGCTTTAATGTTGTCAACAATAAATGCAGCAAAGCATTTATTGTTAACAGGTTAATTATTCACAGAAAGTAGATTTGTTATTCATTATCTGAAAGTATCTGATTAGTAAATAAACAAAATATTTTGTTTAGTTTGATTTTCAGAATCTCACTTTCTTCTTTGTACTTTTTTATAATATTGATGTATTGAAATACAGAGAAATCAACTAACATAAGCACATTCACACATGGACTTGAACACATCGTATGGCAGTAGCTCTTCTGTACTTTCATTAAGTAGCTCACGAGCCCAAAAAGGTTGGAGATGCCTGGATTAATGCTTTAAGTTGGTGAAATCAGAAATGACTCAAATTACAGGAAATCTCTTTTGAATAGGAGGGTTTCAGTCACGTGGTTAAAATGACGCGCGGATTTTGGTTGGAGGGCAGGAAGTAAACAGCAGAGTACAGCTACTGAGGAAACCGCAGATGAGAGTCCTCATTGCATGTCTTTAGACTCAGTTTTGAAACAAAAGTACACGGATTTAACAAACAAATATGTTGGACGTGATCCATATTTAATGAAAATGAGTGAGTTTACCCCAGAATTAACGGCTTTGCCGAGAATAGAGTCTGTTGATATTACAAACAACCTGGTCCTTCAGACATCGTTCTACACTAAACAACAAATGAAAGCATATAAAAGTCTGGAGGCATATAATTTTTTTTGTTAGCGGGTGGGTCCACAACCTCAGTACTAAACGGCTCTGTGATGATTATCGTCTGGTACTCGCCAGGGTGAGTTTTTGTCTTTAGATTGATTTATACGTAAATTTGTTAGCAGCTAGCCTAGCCTGCCAGACTTGTGCTCTGTTTAATTCTACACAGAAAACTATCATTCTGTGTAGAATTAAACGGAGCACGAGTCTGGCACGCTAGGCTAGTTAGCAGCTAGGAGGATTAACATCAACACGCAGTAACGACGTCATTAGCCTGACAGTCGTTGATGTTTCAAGATAAACCACTCACAAAGATAGAGTGAAACACCTCTGAAGACGTGGATTATTTCGAAGGAAGATGGTGAAGTTATTGCAGCTAATTGCAACTGCATGGCAGGGTAAGTGATCTATGTAGGCTGAGATTCTTGTTATGGTATTAGTGTTGTACATATAATATAGTGTTCTATTCACAGACTATCGGAGTCATGTTCTCATGTGGGGGCAGTCCTGTTCTCCATTGAAGCGGGGGTGAGAATGCAAGACTCTGCTTCTTGTACATCTGAGCAGTGCAAGTGGTTGATGCCATCACATGTTAAAAAGGTAAGAATAATCAGAGAATGTCATTTCTGATCAACATGGAGGACTAGGCTATCTATGAGATGTAAATTATTAGGTTGTGCCCTATTGTTTATGACTTTGCTCTGGTTCAGTTCTGGTTCAAGTGTGTTATAGACCCTAGAAATGTGTAGCTTGGCCTGCCAGACTCCACCTCTGTTTAATTCTACACAGAGTACTTCTCTGTGTAGAATTAAACAGAGGTGGAGTCTGGCAGGCCAAGCTAAAAAATTTGGACTTGATTACCTTATTTGGATTAAATTATTTTCAGATTCCTGCTGCCCCCGTTGCTATGATTGACTTCTCCTCAGCTAAGTCCAAGAAACTAAAGCTTGACCGTTCCATTGATGGCAGGACAACCGACAGCAAGCCTGTGAAATCGCTTCTGTATCCAAGGGTGAAGAAGGGATCTGAAACCTATAGTAGGTTTTTTGATGCCTTAAGTAAAAACTGTCCAAAGAGTGCAGCACTGATGGCACGGGAGCCTTACTACAAAGAATTCATCCCCAAATCTAGTATGCTCCCTAAAACTGTTCTTGACTATAGAACTTCAGAAACTTTGCAATTACCACCCAAAGAGCTTGCAGAGCTGTGCCAGGAGTTCCAGTTTGAAGAGCTCACCCCGTCCCAAGTCCAGGCTGTAGAGAGGGCTACCCGAGATCAGAGTGCAAGCAGGATTTGGTTTAGGCAGAGAGCTGGACGCATCACTGCATCAAAGATGAGAAGAGTTCTTAGAACCAGCCCCCAGCAACCCTCCAAGAGCTTGATCATGGCTATATGATACCCAGAAGCATATAGGTTCACCACAGATGCCACAAGGGATTTAGGGTTGGATTGAGGGTAAGACAGCTGTAAGATCTGTCCACATTGAGAACTTTATGTAAAAAAATAAAACAAAATGTTTTATTTAGTGGGAGGAGAATCAAGACCACAACAAAACAGCATACATTCTGCCTCTATATTAGGCCTTTTTTATTCTTAACAGATTTTCACCCTTTTCTTAATTCTTAATATGGACAGTAATAAACTGTTAAAACGATTTGTAGTTTTGTATGTATAGGTTTATACAGGAGTAGCACTCTGTATAGGGGTTAGGATAATGACAAATTCTAAAAATGTAAGTGATTCTAACCCTAACCCAGTAATAAATATTTATTTCCTTTTTCACGATTTGCATATGTACTGTTTGCAGTTATGGATGCCAACATGAATCACAGGCCAGAGGAGCATATGAGAAGCTAATGGGTCGGGAGCATGCAGGCTTTTCTTGTGTGAAAAGTGGTCACTAACATAAACTGTTCAAATTTAGACAGCACAGACATGGGGCCATAGGTGATGTAGGGCTCACACAGCTCAAAAATCTGCAATAAAACTAAAAAGTTGGGGAGTCCCGTGTAGAATTAAGTCTTGTCCTCATTTTTTTCAAATGAGTCCTGACAAAAATTTGTGTCCAGTGCCTTGGAGTGAAGATCTGCCAGCTCTGTTGTGTTCTGTCTCAGAACGTCCTCCATCTTCTCAATGTCCTTCATCGTAAGCTCTGTCTGGGTCCCGGCATCTGCGTAGCCTGCAATCGGAGGGCATAATTACTGAAGTCAAGTAAAGGAATTGTGTCTGTACTATTAAAAATAATGTATAAACAGCTGAGATATGATAAAAAGATCGCAACTCTACCAGGCACTTGAGCCAAATGATTTGTAGAGCCATGGTAAATGTGAAAAAAAAAACTTAATTTTTAAAAATGTGTAATGACAATTTTACAAGATGTGTACACCTCCCTGTTTTAGATGTCCCTATTTTAAGCAGCACTTGATTCATTTCTGTAATAATGACTGAGAAAATCAGAAGACGTGTTAATAACTGGCGCATCATTTTAGTTATGTGCTAGAAAGCAACTTTAACCTAAAGAACTGTAATCTAAAATGTGTATGAGAATTAAGTTAAGACATTACTATGTTTTGATAAGATTATTGGAAGAAATCAGTATTTGCATCTAGATTTAGTGTACGCCTGACATCATTTACTGAAACTGTATTGCAGAAACATGTTAAAAAATAAAGATGTTGTCTGTTGTCTCAGTCAGTGCGCCCCAGGGCAGCTGTGACGACATTGCAGGTCATCACCATCAGTGTGTGAATGGGTGAATGATGTAAAGCTCTTTGGAGTCCTCTGACTCTGAAAGGCGCAACACAAGTTCAGGTCATTTATATGTTTACATTATATTTTGTATGCTGTTTTAGATTCTTAACCACATCTGCAGTATAAACATTAAAAAAAAAACGTACCTCCACCATTAAACGTCTCAATCACACCGATGCGCTCGGACTGTGGGTGGTCAGGTGTCAGCGTTGGTTCGGAGCTCTCAACTCTCTGCTTGTCTGGTATCTGAAGATCCAACAGAGTTTCTGCACAATCATACCATTTTTGTTTGTCTTCCTTTAGCTTCATCCTCTGATCCCGTTGAAGAGAGGCTTCTGACTTGGGCTTAGACTTCTGGTAACCGAGGTTGACCGTTGGAGCCCAGTCTTCCGACTCAACCTCATCTAAGGAGCTAGGGTGGCCAAAAAAGTCGCATAATGTTCATATTAAGACTACAAGTAATCACTACAATAGAACTAACATTGCGGTATTTAAACACCGCCATAAAACAACATTAGCTGTTAATATACCTTGGAGGAAGTGGTCACCGCAGACGCGGGCATTGTCAGTCTCTGCTCCTCCTGACCGCAGGCGTAGGTTTAAAATCCATTTTTTCCGACGTTCTGTAAGCTTTTAATATTTGTTGCCTCTGTGAACGACAACCTTCGGTACTCTTAAAAAATCTTTTATTTTTTTCTCGGTTAGAGCGATTGGAGCAACCATAAACAACACAAAACATAGGCATTTTTACCGTTGCGATTGCTAAATTGCTGTATTCCACTTCACTTCCTGCCCTCCAACGAATTTGCGCGCGCTGGTGATGACGTCACATGAAACCCAGCTATTGAGACTTTTTCTTGGGAAGTGAATAAAAAATGTAGGCTTACTAGTTCCAGACCAACAAAAGCCCGTGTTACTCTGAGGTTCAGGTTATGTTATTGGCAAAAAGTTGACAGACATGGACTTACAAATAGGGTTGTGTAACCCAGTTGCCAGGTGATGGGTCCGGGATTTTTCTGTCTTTTCAGTCTGTCTCTAATAAAGTGGCCGGAACGTCTTCGACGTTGCCAGTCACGTGGCCAAATCTAGGTCAATCAGCGCAAAAGCCCAGAACCTACTGTTCGTCATGCCACAGGACTTTCAAGCACGTCCATGCCAGCACCTGAACTTAATCCGCCAGAAGTTCAACGATATGTGGTGGAGCGCATAGTGAAAAATGAGGACAGTGCAATGGTACATCTGTCCGCTCAACGCCTCACATGTTTTTCTGGCCGACAGCCACGACCTCCGAATGAGACGGATTATGAAGCGTGGCGCTCTAGTGTTGATCTCCTGTTGAAAGATCCCTCCATATCTGATTTACAACGTTCGTGTAAAATATATGAAAGTTCACTGCCGCCTGCTGCTGATGTCGTGAAACACCTTAGGCTTGATACACAACCTGTTGTCTACCTCCAGATTTTGGATTCAACTTATGGAATTGTTCAAGATGGTGAAGAACTTTATGCTATGTTCAGGGATACATTACAAGATGCGGGTGAGAAACCATCAGCATATCTACAACAACTGCAAGTGGCATTAAGTTTGGCTGTGAAAAGAGGAGTTTCGGATAAAGAAATAAATCGACATCTGCTAAATCAATTTTGTAGAGGGTGTTGGGACAGTACATTGATATCTGAACTGCAACTCAAACAGCGCAAGCTGACGCCACCATCATTTGCTGAATTTCTGCTGCTTCTACATACAGAAGAAGACTGTGAAGCTGCAAAAGTGATGCGCATGAAGCAGCATCTTGGTTCAACTAAGTCAAGAGCCACTGCCCATGCACAATATGCTTACACTGGCAGTGAAGAAAGAGATGCAGTTGCTGCACTGACTACTATCACTGAACAACTGGCTAAGCAAATGGCTGACATTCAGAGACAACTAGCCTCGTTGACTGCTGCTCCGGCTAACCCTAAGCAATCTGTTTCCTGTAAGGCCAAGATTAGAAGCATCCTTTCCAGGAGTGATGCTGAAAAACTAGTTCATGCATTTATTACATCAAGACTGGATTACTGTAATACATTACTCTCATGAAGTCCACAAAATGTAGTTAAAAGTCTTCAGCTTGTCCAAAATGCTGCAGCTAGAGTTCTGATGAGGATTAAAAAGAGAGATCATATCTCTCCTGTCTTAGCTTCCTTACATTGGCTACCTGTTAAATTCAGAATAGATTTTAAGATCCTTCTTCTCACATATAAAGCTCTTAATAATCAAGCTCCATAATACATCAGTAATCTGATTGTTCCATATGTTCCTAACCGAGCACTTCACTCTCAGACTGCAGGTTTACTGGTGGTTCCCAGAATATCTAAAATTAGGATGGGAGGCAGATATTTTAGTTATCAGGCTCCTCTCCTGTGGAACCAGCTCCCAGCTTTAGTCCGTGAGGCAGACACCTTGTCTACTTTTAAGACTAGGCTTAAAACATTTTTATTTGATAGGGCCTATGGTTAAAATCTGATGTTAGCCTAAATCTGGGCAAGTGGGGGATTACAAGGAGGTGGAGTGTACAGTCGGTAAAGACGGCTCTCCCTTGCCCTGCCTCCAACATGCCTCCATCTAAATAGGATAGATTATCCAGAGTTATCTCTGTAGTTATGCTGCTATAGGCTTAGACTGCTGGAGGATACACTGACCACTTTTCACACTCGACTACTTTCTTCTACAATCTGCTCTTTAACTGTATTATTTTCTGCAATTTCAGCTGTTAACTTTATTTTCTCTCTAAGTGTTTTTCTCCCCAGAAGAAGCTACAATGATGTTCTGCTGAGCTGTGGTGGCCTCATGGAGGGGGCCATCGTCTAGCACACTGCTGCTAACCACTTAAACATTCTTCCTTTTCTGATAATAACTTTTTGCTTTCCTTGACGTTGGATGTGCTACTACTAGTTTACCCGTTTAATTATAGATTCACTAGGATAAATACAATAAAGTTTATCTCTCACCAAATAGAATATTTACTGAGAAATCACAGTATAACTATAGACACATTACTTTGTGTGTGCGTGCGTGCGTGCGTGTGTGTGTGTCTGCCCTGTCTTCTCCAGCCCCAGTGAGTCGTGGAGGATAGCTGCTTATACTGAGCCAGGATTCTCTGGAGGTTTCTTCCTGTTAAAAGGGAGTTTTCCTCTCCACTGTCGCTTTATGCTTGCTTAGTATGAGGATTGCATCAAGTCACTGACACTAGTCAGTGACTTGATGCAATTTGCTGGGTTCCTTATATAGGAAACATTATTTCTGATTGGCTTAATGAACTGACCTGAATTGGAATGTTTATTATGTGAAGTGCCTTGAGATGACTCTTGTCATGATTTGGCGCTATACAAATAACATTGAATTTAATTTAATTTAATTGAAAATGGCCATGTAAAGGTCACACCCTCCCCCAGAGCACCAGTCACAGCTGCTGATCGAGTCCTTACAGCTGAGGTGGTTTGCGTAAGTGTAGCTGTTCTCTTGGGACATTTTTGATCCAAAGCAGTTCCAGTTTGCCCCACAACTGGAACTTGCGTTAGTTTAACGACTTAGGAGGCAGGTTTTACTTCTGCCACTTCTGTTGCTTATCAATGAACTGCTTTTTCTTGGCAGCAACAAGAACCGGGTTTGGAGGGTTGTCGCAAGTAACCTTTGCATGACCATCTTCTTCACCACACTGGAAACAGTAACCTTGTTTGGGTCCTGCAGGCAGGATTTTTTGACGTGACTTGCCACCCTTCAGACTTGCACCAGATTTACTCTCAGTAGTGGCCTTACAGGAACCAGATTGCTTAGGGTAAGCCGGAGCAGCAGTCAACAAGGCTAGTTATCACGACTGTGAGCGCATTTTGGATGTCCTTTTACCACCTGGTCCTGTTCTTTCAGGCCAGGTTTTCTCCTGGCTGGCTCGCCATAATTTTATGTAACATGGATAGGAGTAATTTGGGTGACTTGTTTTATCAGGACCAGATGTAATTCAGATCAGAAGCTGGGATCAGCCCACAGGAGTAAGTGACACAGAGACAGAATGGAATAGACTGTTAGGTTGGTACCAATATAGAATATATTATAACACTTATTTAACAAATCATACAATAAATAATAATTGACAATATACAGAGAATAAATTACAAATCATCAAAATTCAATCAACTGTCCAATAGATGGGGGTAGCACATGATCGTTGGCAACTTCCAAGCTCCAGCGGACCCACGAATGGGTCCTAAAGAGTGAGTTCAATGTTCATGAAGGAGGTGGGGGGTGGGGGGGTTGTGAAGGATGTGATCAGGGTAAACGCGGCTCGCTGTTTAGTAAAGTTGCTGCGGAACAGAGACTTAAAGGTGGTTACAGGAGCCTCCTACCAGCCCAACAGTAGTGGAGTGAGTCTGATTCAATCTGCCTGACTTGGTTCAGGAACTCAGGGATTCTGGGCTTACAGCCTAGGTTCTAGTGGGTAGCTCGCCATCCATGAAGAAAACCTGGCCTGGAAGAACAGGACCAGGTGGTAAAAGGACATCCAAATGCGCTCACAGTCGTGATATATTGTATAATACATTCATCCAACAACTAACAATAATGTTCACTGGATATATTTATATCCGAATAAGTCGCTCATATAACATTAATCATTTAGTCATTCTGATAAAACTAATCATTCAGTCATTCAGATGACACTAATCATTTAGTCATTCAGATAACATTAATCATTGACAACCAAAACACAAGAGCATTTCAAGTGCGTTAACATTTCCAAATAGCCCCATACACAATAACTCACTATAGAATAACTCCTCAGGCAATTAACCAAGTGGTGACTTTACTTACAGAAATCACACACAGTAGCCCAGACTAATCAGCCAACCTCATCTGCACTGAAAAGCTAAGCTAATCGGCCCATGGAAATAATAGGGGACGCTAAAGCTAACGACAACAACTCACCTTTTCCGTCAATTTAAAGATATCTCTGCGCTCTTTCCTATACGTCCGACAACCGGTAGTTGGCTCCTAAAAACGGACAGTCAACGCTCTTAGTTTCACTACTCAAAGCGTGAAAACAGAAAGTTGTAACTTTATACTGACCTGCAGCAACTCCTTTGCCTGTCTCCTTGCGCTTACCGATAACGTCTGGCTGTGAGCTATTTAACTTCCTGATTGACCTAGATTTGGCCACGTGACCGGCAACATCGAAGACGTTCCGGCCACTTTATTAGAGACAGAGGGAAACCCTGGACCCATCACCTGGCAACTGGGTTACACCCTCCCCCCTTAAGACCATGCACCTCTGGAGCATGCTACACAACCATAACAGGAGAGTTAAAACCATTAGTTGCTGCAGTAGAATCAAAAACGGTGCAATACGCATCAACCAAACCATGATACAAAATCTGCACTGCCGAAAGAAGAGGATTACCCTTAACAGCATACTGAAGACGGTCAGGTGGTTGCCTGTTCCTGGTAGAGCGACGAACGGGAGGGTCACTAAGCTCAGCAGCATCAGGGGATGAAACCAAATCTGGGGTTGTCTGTGCCCGGCCACAGGGCCCTGAGTCAACATCCTGAAGGGGCACCCCCCAGGAAATCTTCAGAAGATCCACCCTTGATATGCATCAGAGTATCAGGAGGCTGTAAAGCATCAGAGTATCAGGAGGCTGTAAAGCATCAGATATCACTGAAGGCTTCCCCGGATCAGGTAAGCCGTCATTTGCTCGTAAAGACAGAACCAGATGGTCAGAACCAAGAGCCGAAAGCACATGTGCAGATCCAGCTGGAGTAAGAGAGAAGTCAGCGTCTCGGCTGGAGAGTTCATGGGGTGAGAGAAAACCCTCCGACTTGAACGTAAAAGAAGGGGGGGACGGAACACAACACAGATCCCACTCAACACCACTGTCACATACGTCACCACCTAGCTCTGCATCCATGGAGGATGGACCAAGCGTTGTTGGCCGAGACAAAGACATACCCTTGGGAGGTTCAGAGACAACCTCAACTGGGAGAAACCCACAAGGCAGAAGGAGATCACGATGTAGTGTCCGAGTCGGACCATCAGCATCCTTCTCTGGTCTGACAGTGTAAACCGGAAGGTCACCTGCACGCTTGAGAACCTTGTAGATATCATGCTCCCATTTATCCTCAAGCTTATGTTTTCCACGCAACCTCACATTGCGGACCAGCTTCCAACTTCCAGGCAGGAGGGTTTCACACGCTGATTGAAGTGGGTTCTATTTCGTTCTGCCAGCTTCACTGCATTTTTAGAAGCCAGTTGATAACTCTCTAGTAATCTTGCCCGCAGATCCTGTACATACTGCAAATGTGACTTGGCCCTCTCGCAGCGGTAGCCCAAAAGCTTTATCCACGGGAAGACGAGGGGAACGTCCAAACAGAAGCTCATAGGGAGAGTAACCTGTGACCTCATTCAGAGTACAGTTATACGCATGAACAAGGGGTCTTACGTACCCTTTCCATTTCTTCTTCTGCCTTGGTTCCAAAGTGCCCAACATACTAGGGCTGTAGCGACGCATCGATGACGTCGACGGCTCGATTCTAAAAATTTGTCGACGTCAGATCCGGAAGTCGACGCACCGCGCCCACTTGTTGCATCCCCAGGAGTTTGTAAATAGAGGAGGAATCTGCCTGTTTTTCCTCTAGTTCGCCCTCTTCTCCGCCTTCACTAACATCTCCGCCAAATACCGAAGACCCGGAACAATGTCCGTCCACTACTAGATTATTTTCCTGTTTTGCCCGCCTTCGTCTCCCGGCAACGGACAACAACTTCCGGGGTCAGATGCGCTGCTTCGTGTCTACCGCAGATGTAGAAAATCACCGGGAGCGTTTCTCCCTTCATTAAGGAGCTTCTTTCGGACATTAGGAGAGCTGTTTTGGTGGTAGCAGTCTCTCCTCCGTGCTGGTCTGTTTGCTGCTGGGTGTTTTTGGTTTATTTAAACGTGGTAACTTGAACTTAACGTTGGTAAAGCTACTGTTAGCATCTTCGCTAACAGCTTCTTGCGTTTGGATAAGCTGTTACGTTTTGGTTTAGAGTTCATCTTTTTTGTGGTGCAGATCTCCCTTTTATTACATTTAGAGTGTTGTGGGTTTTCGGTTTAGTTTAAAATATCACCTTGAGTTTGGTTTAACCACCCAGTTTAGAGTTTGGATCCCTACTTATTTGTACTTTGTTTTAATTCCCCACAGGCAGAATTAGTTTTATTATTCCCAACCTGTGGATGGAAAGATTTATGATTTTTGTTGTTGTAAATAAACCTGATCATCATTTTAACTTTTAAATCCCGTTATTGTCCCTTCCTTTTTGCACACGAGCCAAACTCCCCAGGAAGGGTCGTAACACCACTCCCCTCCCGCACATAAGTGACCAAAACAAAGCAGCATGGAGACACTCCATCTTCTACCACCTCTCAGGCAGCAGCCTGCACTCCCAAGTTCTACACGTCACCAGAACATAACCAACCGCAACACAATAAAAGCAGTGTTATACAAAATGGAAGGTCTGTAGTGTTTATTCTCTTACAGTAACAATTTATCAATTTTTTTGAGGAATTTATTTGAGATTTTCTGGTTTTTGTTAATTGTGCAATAGAAAAATAATCATTAGATTAATTTTCTAAATAGTCATTAGAATAGTCGACTATTCGATAAAATAATCGTCAGAATAATCGTTTTAAAAATAATCGTTTACCCCCAGCCCTACAACATACCAAATAATGTTCTATTGAAATGCTCCACAGGGTTTCCACATGGGTGGTACGGAGTGGTACGGATTTTTTCTATGCCCCTCAGGTCACAAAGTTCTTTTATGAGCTTTGATTCAAAATTGGGCCCTTTGTCAGTATGGAGATGTTCAGAGATCCCGTAATGAACGATGAAATATTCCCATAAGCATCTCGCGCCACAGTCTTCGCTTTCTGATTGGCAGTTGGTAGTGCCACTACATATTTTGTGAAATGGTCTGTGAGGACAAGTACATTTTTGGTGTTACTTTGATCAGGTTCCAATGAGAGATAGTCCATACAGACGAGCTCCAGTGGCCGAGTAGTAACAATGCTAACCAAGGGCGCAGCTTGCTCAGGCAAAGCTTTCCTCTTTACACATCGCTCACAGGTCCGGACTTTATTGTCCACATCCGCTGCCATTCTGGGCCAAAAAAATCTTGCGCGGATGAGATCAAGAGTTCTTTCCACACCCATATGGCCCATGTCTGCGTGAAGACTGGTTAAAACCATGGATCTCAGCTCTTCAGGTAGAACCAGCTGGAACAACCCCTTCCCTCCCTCCCGTCTCTTCCTGTACAAGATGCCATCCTGTAGCTCAAGGCGGCTCAGCTCTCTGAGCATAAGAGCTAAATCCGGAAACTCTTGCCATGCTGTAGAGGGAACTTGCTCTCCAGCCTCTAGCTGGTGAATGACTTCTCTGATGCAGCTCTCTGCTTCTCTCCGATAGCACGGAGAGACAAGTGGGGGGACTAATGGGAGTCCGTGTTGGGTTTCGTCAGCATAACATGGAGGTATGGCTTTAGCTGCCATGCCCAATGATTGAACCAAGAGTATTGGTCGGTCTACAGATTCAGGAAACCCACACTTCACCATGCAACCTTTACAAATGGCAGCCACAACTTTGGGTGCAGCTTCACATGCGCCATGATCTTGGGTGAACTGTGCGATTACATCAGAGTCTTCCTGTGCAGAAGCGTCTGCCAAAATGGTATGTGGACGTCTAGACAACGAATCAGCATCAACATTCTGCTTTCCGGCTTGGTACTGGAGCTTAAATTTATAAGTAGAAAGAGCAGCGAGCAATCGGTGACTGGCGGCATCCAGTTTCGCTGAGGTGAGGATGTACGTGAGGGGATTGTTGTCTGTAACCACTGTGAAATTGGCCCCATACAAATAGTCGTGAAATTTTTCCGTGACACTCCACTTCAACGCAAGAAACTCAAGTCTGTGTGCTGGGTATCTTGATTCACTTAACGATAACCCACGGCTAGCATACGCTATTACCCCGAGATTGTCCCTCCTGTTCCTGGTATAAAGCCGCCCCGAGTCCGGTGACACTAGCATCGGTATGAAGGATGTATGGCAGCTTGGGGTCAGCAAATCCCAGAACTGGTGCAGTTGTCAGTTAATCGATCAAATTCTCAAAGGCTTGCTGACATATAGCAGTCCAGCACTCTCCAAAAGGCTTCTTTGCATCTTGGGACTTTGCCGTGGTACGGGTCTTTTTGGATGCGGACTTGCGAGTTGATATAAAGCCTCGAGTCAGCTCTTTTAGTGGTCTCGTTATTAGGGTTGTCACGGTATGAAAATTTAACCTCACGGTTATTGTGACCAAAATTATCACGGTTTTCGGTATTATCGCGGTATTTTTTAAACGGTGTTGCATATGTTCAGAAAGCATTGATAGTCCTGTTCTACACAAACTGAAATAGTTTTGAAAATGTTTAACAGTGTTTATTAAACCTAAAATAACACAAAGCCTTAGCAAAAGTGCAACTTTTCACAAGTAAAGGAACAAATAGCTTATTTTTCTGGAACATGTTACAGTAGTCAGTGCAGGTTTAAATTATACAAATCCAAACATTCAAAACATAAACAATATGTAAACAAATCAAAGAAACACCACTTGTTTTCTCATATACTTGTTTTCTTCATTATCAAAATGAAAATCTAAAACTCCAGTCCACACTTGACTTGAGCACTGTACAAGTCAACCTTAAAAAATATGTATTTAAAACAAATAGCCACTTTAAACAAATTACTAAAATAACTACTACACTATGTAATCAAATCCAAATGTTCAAGTATAAATGGCATTGAATAAGTAAACAAATCAATGACAAGGAACTAATTGTATATTTCTCTTCATCATCAACAAATAAGATGCTTCATCCAGCAACAGGGTGTCCGTGACACGGTTTAAATGCTGGCAGAGGACGCTGCGGCTGCAGCATATAGTGACTCGTTGCATTCTCTCTCAACCAAAAGTCCTCACGTCGTGCATTTAAGCTAAAATGCTAATGTTAACTTACCTTGCACTGGCTGTAGAGACGTGGGTGATCGTCACACAGATGTGCCATTAGATTCGAAGTGTTACCTTTTGCAGACACTTGTTTCCTGCACGTTCTGCAAACGGGATAGCCGTCTTCTATTAACTGTCCCTCAGCATTTTTCAGAAATCCCAAATATGCCCATACTTCCGATTTAGTCTTCTTTGAGGGCGGATGGATGTCCTGGGCGCTGCCGTCTCCTCCTTCGGCCATTATTTCAGCTTCAAAGTTTTGGTGCCGTTGCAAACTAAAAAGTGCGTGTGCGCGCCGCGGGAACTTCAGCTGAAGCGACGGTGGCTGGTAAGGGTCATCGCGCCGAAACCGCGGCCACGGTAAACCCACCGAGATAATATAGTTTTTTAAAAACTGGACGGTTATTTTTATTGTCAACTTTTTTACCGGGGTTTACCGCTATACCGGTTACCGTGACAACCCTACTCGTTATAGTAGCGTAACCTTTAATAAACTGCCGGTAGTAGCCTGCAAATCCTAAATATGATCTCAGTTCCTTCAGGGTTTTGGGAGTTGGCCAGGATTTGAGTGTACTTATTTTCTCAGGGTCAGTTTCCACTCCTTGCTCAGATACTATGTGTCCCAAATATCTCACTGATGTCAGGAAAAATTTGCATTTTCTGGTGACAATTTGAGACCATATTCCTTCAATCGCTTGAGCACACTTATCAACCAATGTTCATGTTCCTCCAACGTCCGGGAAAGGTCAATCAAATCATCGAGGAACACAAGAACCTCTTTCAAGTGCAGATCTCCCATACACTTTACCATAAGTCGCTGAAATGTACTCAGTGCATTCGTAACACCTTGTGGCATACGACTGAGCTCCCAGAATCCGAGAGGAGTAACAAAAGCAGTCTTGGGTTTATCAGCTTCGCTCACCTCAATTTGATAGTATCCACTTTTGAGATCCAGCACACAGAACCATTTTGAACCAGTCAATGCAGAAAACGACTCTTCCAGGTTGGGTAGGGCATATGCATCCTTTACGGTTTGCAGGTTCAGCTATCGATAATCAACACATAAACGGACATCACCGTTCTTTTTCCGAACAACAACAATAGGTGAAGCATACAGAGACTCCGACTCTCTGATTACTCCAGACTCCAGTAGGTACTGCAAATGTTTGCGGACAGCCTCAATATCTTGGGGGTGGATAGTTCTGGGTCGGTGTTTAAAGGGAGTTTCCTCATGTAGTTTGATGTTACGCTTCACTTGGCTGGCTCGCCACAATTTTATGTAACATGGATAGGAGTAATTTGGGTGACTTGTTTTACTTTTGGGTGACTTGTTTTACTTTCTCAGTGACTTTAAAACATCACCACCACCATAAAACTTTTTCTGATGCTCCAAATACAGAAAAACATCCCTTACCAGGGTTTTTTGAATAAATAAAAAAATAAAATAAAAAAATCAGAAAATAAGTTTAAATGTTAAATAATAGTTAACATCACTTAAATGCAACAGCAAATTATCTCATTGCTACTGAACATTTTCTCCACTTATGTGGTTATGATATAAGGCTGTTGCTGTAATTGGGAAGTGAACTGTGCTGGGCCAAACTAGGAGAATATTAAGATTTTTTGAGGGAAAGAGAAAAACAATTGTCTACCTTTCAGAAGAGGAACTGGCAAAAAAAACTACATGGAAATTATGTGAAAATGTTTGGTTTTAACCCCAAATTGAACAAGTTTACCTGGATCTTAAAAAGCAGCTCAGATGATGACACTGTAACTATGATTCTGATAACAAGCTAACAAATTGAACTAGCTCCTCTAAGATAACCGGCTAGCAGAGCTTCTGACTGACAGTTTATGTGCAGCAGCAAATCAACTATCCTGATTAACAAGGTTACAAAAGCTGAAAGTGTGTGTGCGCGCGTGCGTGTGTGTGTGTGTGTGTGTGGGGGGGTCTTGTTCTGCGTGAAAGCAAAGCGGTACAAGTGATAATGCTGCAGGATTTCATAATTTTATCCTCCTCAGCAGCAGCACTGCAGGTGCTCTCCATGTCCAACATGTGCATAAGCCAGGTCCTTAGTCAACTTAAAGTTGTGCACATTTTTCCGCTACGTTTTCTTTCATAAATCCCAAAGTTTGCGTAGAAACTTGCTTACGCAGTTTTCCGACCCCGTTTTGTGCGTAAGCAAGCTTGATAAATGAGGCCCCTGAAACCCAGTTCATCTCATTGTGGACGTCAAACTAGCAACCAGGGTGATTTCAACCACTCACAAACTAGATCCCTCTTCCTAGAGAAAACTTAATGACATACTAACCCAGGGGTCGGCAACCCGCGGCTCTTCCATCCATCTGATGCGGTTCTCTGTGCTTGTAAAATAATGAATGGATTTTTAAATAAAATGCTTTATATTTTAGTGCCTTAATTTTATATGTGCATGCCAATTCTAAATGTAAAGATTGTCTGCGTAAACCTGAACAGGTCCAAGGTTGACGGGTTACGCTTGTGCGTAATCATATAGGCGCTTTCTAAGCTGAAGAGGATGTGAGATTCTGAGCTTCTCCTCAGACGGCTCCTGAATGCGTCGCCACATTAGAGACAGGAACAAGCGCTATTCAGCCAAAGTTTCATAATCAGGGAACATTTTCTAAGTCGACAGGTCTTTTTGGGAGACAGGGTTTGGAAAACACTTGCTTCAGTGGGAGGAACCTTCCCGCATGCGCTCTGGTTCTGTGACGCACTCCAAGCCTCTCTCCACATCTTCAGCTCGCTGTGCACCTTATGTACGCGCTGACAGCGAGCTGCGCTGAGCAGTATCCAGCTCAGATGTTCAGATGGGAAACTTTTCTTCAGTGATTTAGCTACATCTGTGATGTGCGTAACGAATAAAACGTCAGTTCGTCTGCATTCTTTCTCCGTCAAAATAAACGGTCAAATACGGGAACTATCCGGTCAACACAAGCCCTGCTTTTGTTTTCTTGTGAAAATTGTTGCAAAGAGATAAAATTAAACTTGATTACCACCAGAGCCATATGTCCGTCACTGTAAATGAGGGAAAAACAAATTGATCGGATCCTTTTCTGACCTTCCCCACCTACAAAGTTTAATTACAACAATCAAACGTGACAGAGCCTGGATTTGTATTCTGAACAGTTTAAAATGTGTGACCAACGTGGCACCTGCTCAGTAAAACCACCAACAGGGTGAAAAATATCAAAATATTGCAGGCAGAGACTGAATACAACTTCTGGATCCATTTTATACAAATCATTTTATTGATGATCTTCTGTTGAAAGATGAATTTGACGTACACGAGCGACCGGTATTGGCTGCTGTCACCTGTTGTGATTGGTTAAAGCAGCTCTCTGCTGTGGCTCCCAGTGTTTCCTTTATTGTGGTAAACAGGTAATAATGTCTCTTTGATGGGAAAAGGTTGCCGACCCCTGTACTAACCAAAGTGTTTTAAGTGTCTTGCATTTTTCATTATTTTTTATTTTATTTCGATTTCAGGTTTTTAATACTATTTAGTTTCAACTGAGTTGTCTTTTACCATTTGTTTGATCATTTTAGTAAACAAAGATCAAATTCAATCACTGCCTCCTCGTCTTGAAGTCCTGCTGTGTTAAAATTAAAGTTAGTTCAATAGTTCAAAAGCTCTGGAGCTTCTCTCCTCTGTGAAGAAAGAACCAGAGGTTCGGACCGAGCTGCAGCAGCAGACTAAAACACAACACGGACATTTTTTAATGATAACACCTCATGGGAGAGGCACTGTAATGTCCCACCATGCAGTGATGATATATTCATTCATCCACCAGTACCTGTGTCCATGCTGTACAGGTCCAGGTGGTGAAGAACACACGATGAATCAGTCCCAGATCCTGAAGTGGTAGCAGGTTTTCTTTAGCCGTGTTTAGCTAACAGCTGCAATAGAAACAAAGCAGGAGAGCTGATTAAGATGCTGCTTCAGAACAACGCAGGAGATTAAAGATCTTGGTTCTGATCAGCTGAGGACAGATCCAGTCTGGAAAAGAGAACCTTTGCTCACCTGAGTTCACGGAGTAGAGCTAACCGCCTCAAATATTCTCCTCACACACCAGAACAACAAGCTAGCTCCGCTAGCATTTTCCGGTTTCTGCTTCTTCTGGCGGTCGGTGACCAGCGTAAAGGTGCACTACCGCCGCCTGCTGGACTCTTTGAGCTCTGATAGAAAAAAAAACGAATAATGTGGAGGATGCTGAAGTCGTGACCTAATGGAGACCGATGGTTGGCTGATGAGACTTCTGAAGTAATGCTGGCCAGAGCATCACTTAAAGCCCCTCGGAATATAAAGAAAACGAGTTGTAATTGTAGTTTTGCACCTGGCGTCTTTGTTATAGCCCATAGGTTAGGACAAGTAAATCAGGATAGCAGCTGATAGACATAATAGCTCATGGGTGTGGTTTTCCTGCAGAATGACAAATATGACGTATGTATAACTTAACCTTATTAAACAATTAACACACATCAGAATATTAACCTTCCGCCACCACATCATCAGTTAATAACCATACTAAACAGTCAGAGGTCACTAAATCATCATCATCTGCTAACATAAAGCCACTATATTAAGCTTTGTCAAGTTACCCTATCGTCAGTCAACTTCCGGTCTGTAAACAAAAGGGTGCTTTTATTCTCCCTACTGACATGGGTACTTCCGGTGGCGGGCTAGCTTAGCTCAGATACTCTGAACCAACTTCCGTTCCAACACCGTAACAACACCGCCGTACTTCTCTACATTCCCGTATACTCATACAAAGCACATTCATGCCTCCTCGTGCGACCAAGACGCCAGCAGACCGGCCCCGATTGGTCCCGAGGTAAGGTATATCAACAGCCTTTTCACAGGGACAGGAAATGCACAATAATTAACCCGATAGCCATAATCATTCCAACATTGCACTTATTGTTCATCCATGCCAAGCCCCCACAATGCGGTTCTAAAATTGGTCTCAACCCGGAAGTACCAAAAATTGCAGTTCCACTGTCATCCACTAGGGGCTGGTGTCAGAAGCGAGCAAATCCTCATTGACTCCCATGTTAAAAATACCAATTTCACAGCAGAAATAAACATGTTTACAGCATGGTTCCAAAACATGTTTTTGGTTTAAATGATCTAGTTTACACTCATGACAACTCTGAGGGGGGTGAATTTTTTTCTCACTCTTCTGTTTAAGTGTATTAAAAGCCTAAAATTCTGTATAATTAATGAGCATCAGACCCACGTGACCGCAGAGCTAACTCCGTGAAAAGGCCTCAGTAGAGCCTCGGTCTGGCTTGGAAACTGCTCCGGGATTTTGAGTCTCTGTGTTTGTGTATTCTTTTTTGGATATTATTTGTGCAATTGTTGGACAAAATGACTTGCTGTGGCATTAATTGAACTAATAGAGCATCCAAGGAGTATCCACTTCATTTTTTTTTGGTAAGTAAAATTATATTTATGTATTTTAGGTCACTGCCGACCTGAGCTTAGATTTTAACATGTACTGTTTAACCATGAAATTTAAATGTAATAGGGTAAAACCCAGTGCATTTAACATAATGCTGTACTTTAGAAAATGAATTGAAATAAAACATGTTGGTGGAGCTGGGTTCCGACTATCAGCTTGTGGAGGTCTCGGGAGACCGATGTTTTCCACCCGTTTCTCCCCTCCCCCGCAGCCCGGTGCATCTCTGTCTGCTGCGCGGGCTGACGGCTGGGTCTCCCCGCAGCTCGGCACATCTCTGTCTGATCGCGGCTTCTGTGTGCTGCGCGGGCTGACGGCTTGTGGAGCTCTGGGATGGAAACCTTTCCACCCGGTTCTCCCCAGCGACAGCTCTGCGCATCTCAGCTCGCAGCGGCGCTTGTCTGCAGCGCGGGCTGCCGGCTTGTGGAGCTCTCGTAGACCTCTGTGTTCCACCCGGTTTTACCCAGCGGTCAGCCTGGCGTATTTCTGACTCAGAAGCTCTGGTGTTGTGCACAGTTAACTCCGGTTGTAGCTAGGTTGCTACCTCCGTTAGCTTAGCTCCCACCTCCGCATTAGCTTTGGGTTCGCTTCAGGTTAGCTTGTAGCTAGTTCGACCGGGTGTCGTCAGTTGATCCCAGCCTTACAGCCCCACCCTCAGCTCCTCCTCTCTTCCCTTTCATGGAATTGTCTGGGCTTGACGGAACCTGTGACACGGTCCAAATGGCAGTGGTGGCCACCTCCCATTTTAGTACAAAAACGTGTTATTGGAGTCTATGGAAAACCATTGTCAATATATGTATGTCGATGATCCACGTACACACTCGACCATGTCCCGGTGCTATCCCCCAGGCAGCAACATACCGCAGAGAGGAACCCGGGACACAACCTAGAGCTACGTAAACCTTGAGAGATATGAACCTAAAGCCAATTTATCTCTATCTCTAGCCAGACTTCCGGAGCAAACTTCCAGCCAACTACAAAATAAAGGTAACAAAGGGAATTCGTTCCCATAACACAAGACTTTGAGGGCTTTTCTACAGTTACCCTCACACCTTTACCTGTCCTGTTTAGTCAGGTAGGATGGATCTCCTCTTATATACTCCTCCTGTTGGGTAGTTCGTGACCGTGAACAGGCTGCATCAGGCATTGGTACCAGAGTGGACTGGCAGAGAGACCAGAGACAAATAACAGAAACTGCACTGCCACACAAAGGGTACAACCATCACCGGTTCCCAGAGTTTGACCCTTTCGGCTGGAGTGCTGATGAGCAGCCCCCCCCCCCCCCCCCCTCCCCCGCCAAGTGCCAAGAAAAGCAATCCACCACCCCAGACCCAGCCCGATCCCCCTCCTAGCCTCTAGCCCCGGAAAGCCAAGTGACAACAGAGGTGTGCTAAGACCCCTAGTCACCCTCCGCCTTCTCCAATACTGTGTTGGTGGGTGTCGATGAGGTGTATTCCATGGCTGTGGTGACTGGACAGTGCAGGCATCGTCTGGCCGACGCCAGCTGATGCCACCACACCATCTCTCTTCCCTCTGTGTCTTAAGTGCAGCTTAAAATTGGAAGTGGGCACTGGCACACGGGATGAGGCTGAAAGATCCTGCTGCCAAATGCATTGAGTGTGCTTGGTGTCGTAGATAGAAACACCTTATTAAACACATATTATGTCAAGAAATGTTTATTTAAATAAACAGACATTAAAACCAACATAATCAACAAAATACACTTACCATAAATCCTCTAATACAGGCCGGTATTCAATAACGGGTGTCGGAGTCAGCGGAGGTGGAGTCAGCGGAGGTGAATAATGGCCGGGTGGAATATGGTAACCAGCAAGTATGAGCATCTCAGCGGCAGGGTTATAGTCCACAAATCAACAAGCAGGAGGCAGTAGAGGTTCACGCAGGTCTTTATTAGGTTTTTTCTTCAACGCTACAGACACGATCCTCTATCACGCTCCTACCACACAGAGTCACGGTGTCAGTTAACCATGCTAATTCAACCCACTCAACAGAACACACATCACCTTCCCTGTGGCTTACATAACACTCACACAACACGCAAATCAACACATAGGAACTAGCAGAACGATAGGAAACACATATAACACAATACCCAGAATGCACCTGGCTTACAACCCCAGCCAGGTCATTACACTATCAAGTTCAAAGAGAACGTGCTGATTATGCTGCAGAACACTCTGGAGAGCAGCAGTAGGGGGTGTATGAACTAGTCGACTTCACTATAGTGACTTTTTATGCCTGTCGTCGACTAGTCGCTGTCACGTGATAATGACCGGCAAGATGCAGCCCTCGGAAAAGACAGCAGCCTGCTGTCAGCAGGTGACAAGCTCCTGCGCTCGGGAGGTGGGGGGCAACGCTCTGTGCCAGACCGTAGGTACTGACACGCGATCGTTCATGTCGGTTCATTTCCTTTAATGTTTTCTGTCTTTTATTTGCGCCTGATGTGTATCGCTGCTGTGGAGCGGGGCGCATCACCTTGTCCTCCGACGCACTGATCACTGATGCGGCCTCCAAGCAGGGAGCGCTCCGCTGTTTTCGCGGTCGGTAGATCTGCCTCCTGAGCACGGCCACAGTAACAATCAGGTGTCGCCACCTCAAAAACTAATTTAACACGCGATCGTTCATGTCAGTTCATTTCCTTTAATGTTTTCTGTCTTTTATTTGAGCCTGATGCGTTTCGCTGCATGCTGTGGAGCGGGGCGCTGCGCGCATCACCTTGTCCTCCGACACACTGATCACTGATACGGCCGCCAAACAGCGAGCGCTCCGCTGTTTTTGCGGTCGGTAGATCTTTTAGAACTGCAGTTCAAAGGTAACTCATGAGGTGAATATATATGAACCCAGTTTCTCTTTAGGATTGAGAGGAGATGCAGGAAGATAATAAACAGGCAGGACAGAAAAATAGTCAAATAAAAACAAGTTAGTTTTGTACCTGCTGGTTGCAACAAACAGACACCATTGAAGGTCATCAGAAGTGAGGAACAGAAAATTAAATAATTATTTTAATGTTTAGAGCAGCAGGAACTCCGAGAGGCTGCAGGCGCATCAGTGAGTTTGCGCCGCTGCGCAGGGGGAGGGGGGAGAGAGCTGAAGCAGAAACTACCGTTGTTAAAAGAAATGTGTTTAACTTTGAAAATGTGGGCGCAATTTTAATTGTCAAAAACTCCAGCGAACCATTAGTTCATTTTGCTCAAATAGAAATAGAGGCCTGCCTCTAATACTGGCCCTCCTTCCAATAAAGGCCTGGAGCTTGATGAGCGTGAGTCAAATACAGGCCCGGGCCTGTATTAGAGGATTTACGGTACATTAGTTTTTAAGGTTTAATTTAGTCAACATGTTAGAATATTTTTTCTTTTACGATTTAAAAATCCTAAATATCTTCATGAGGATGAAAACCAACTCCTGTATATTTTTTACTTTTCTCATTAGATGTGAAGTTTTCTGAATTCCCAACTGTCTCCGAATGTGTCAGTTCCTCTCATAGGACAGGTGAGACACCAGTCCAGTTTGCTGTTGGACTGGTTCAGGGGCAGATCTACAGGGGGGAAAGTCTAGAGGCTTTAGCCCCCAGCTGCCCCCCACATCCGTTTGTCTTCTGTATTTGTGCTTTAAAATATTTTTTTATCATTTACACCTAATTTTGTTTACTAATAATACGTAAATTGTTTTAGTGTTTTGTGGACTTTTTTTTGTTATTGACTCGTTTACATAAAAGGGATTTTCAGACACTTGGAGGAGGACGTTCAGTGATGCCACCCTGCTGAGACTGCTGCTCATCTACGTCTAATCTTCTCACCTATGACCATGAGCTCCACAGGTCAGGTTAGACTCCCTTACTCATGGTTAAAGTAGCAGCAGGACAGTTTTCCTGCCCGCTGCAGATAGAGCAGCGGTGCCACCAACCCGGTGGGCAGACTGAGCCAGTTTACACCTGCTATCAGCTCACAGCCTGCGGTTTCAGTCAGCAGAGAAGATTTAGTTACAGCATAGAACAGCAGGAAGCCCACAACCCAGAGCCACAGCACAGAGGTTATGGCTGTGATGGTGTAAAAGGATCTCAGCTTGGATTGGTCAACCTTCTCCCAGCCTCCTTTCCCTGGTCCTGGACGCAGCAGAACCCAGAGAACGGAGAAGCAGCAGAAGGTTACAGCTAGGATGGCAAAAGCCTGGAAGCAAAACATTAAGATGACGGTGTAGTTGGACCTCAGATCTCTCTGCAGGCTTATCAGTCCAGAGCAGAGCAGCCAAACACAGCCGATGCTGATGTTTCTGATACGGGCTCCACGCTGGTTCCTGAACATCAGGTAGGTGACGGGGTGGACAACAGCCAGGTACCACTCCACACAGATCAGGCTGTGTAACATAATCTCTGCAAACAAAACGAAGGAGGAGGACGCCGTTCCCACCAACTTTATCACTATGTTACCGCTGAGCGAGCCATGGAGGTAGCAGGCCAAACCGAGAGGCCAGAACATCTCCATCAGAGACAGGTGGTGGGTGAAGACATCAGAGTGGCTGAAGGAGTGCTGCTGTCGCCATCGACGATAACCCAGGTAGAGGACGTAGATGCAGAGAGGAAGTACCAGGACGCTTCTAGCTGCTAGAAAACCAGCAGAAATGAATGCTGGGTTTTTAGTCTTGGAGCAAAAAGGTCTGAGAAGCTCCTCAAAGATGGAGGTGGAGTTATCCCACATGTCAGTGGTGTGTGCTGGAGACCTGAGGAGAGAGAAAACGGGAAAGAAAGAAAGACTGACTGACAATCCCATCCCAGATCCATGTTAAAATACTGGACAACGCTCCGTGATGTCACCCAAGCCAAATAAGCAGTTCTGATTGCCGACATCTTGGCTATGTCACAAGTCTCGTCAGGCCCATACAATCCAAAAATGGTCAAAGAGGTGGAGCTGAGAGTGGAACTATGGGGATTTGAGTCCAACACTGTTCCCAGCTACAAGCTAATTGAGCGAACTGAAGCAAACGTTGGTGCTTTTAGCCAGAAAAATGCATATTAGTGACTCTTTTTTTTATCGTGTCTATCTGATTCAGAATGTATGTCTGAATGCCGAAGACAAGCCTTGCAGTTTTATTCTCACAGGCGGAGCCAGGGTCCGAAATTAAATGTTTTACTCACCGGCCAAGTTGGCTGGTAGATGATGAAAATCTACCGGCCAAGCATATTTTTTACCGGCCAAAATGGTAAATGATTTAGATCTACCTAAAGCATGTTATTCTATATTATGTTGATTCCAAACAGAGTGACAAAATAATGAAAACATCAATTAATAAGAAAAACAACTCTTTTGTCATTTTTACTATTTATTTTTAGAGATGTTTTATGAACTCTTTCATTGAAATCTAGTCAGACTCCTTGTTTTCTCTGTCCATGAAGTCTGGCCTCCTGCTTCTGACACCGTCTTTGTGCCAAACCATTACAGCCTCATTTGGGTCATAGTCCTTGATCTCTGGAGAACACAGCTGCACCATGAGAATATCTGAAACTTTGTCAGGGCTAGGGTTGTCACGGTAACCGGTGTAGCGGTAAACCCCGGTAAAAAAGTTGACAATAATAATAACAGTTTTGTTTTTAAAAAAATATATTATCTCGGTGGATTACCGTGGCTGCGGCGTAGGCGCGGTGACCCTTACCAGCCACCATATCATCTGCTGAAGTTGCCGGCGGCACATGCGCACTTTGTTGTGTACGACCAAAACTTTCTTTAAGCTAAAGCTGAAATAATGGCCAAAGGAGGAGAGGCAGCACTCGGGACATTTATTATACCTCAGAGAAGACAAAGTGGGAAGTACGGGCATTTTTTGGATATTTGAAGAATGCCGAGGGACAGTTGTCTGTGAAAGGCAGCAACGCTACGTGGCCATCATAATGTAGCCATTGTCTCACAGCTCCGCCATCTCCAGTTCGCCACTGTTCACAAAATCTTGTGGTTGCCACTGGTCCTGGTGGTTTTTCTTCCAGTTCGACGAGTTTTCTTTTGGAAGGCTGGCTGACTCCAGTTAAAAACCGCCACATTTCACCGCTAGTTTTAACACAAAGCTAACTGCTAACTTGATAAACTGATTGAATGGGATAGGTGGAAATGACGTTGGATGCGGCGCTCACGTTTCGCGTACGTTTGTGTACGTTGCCTGCAGGCGGGAGG
This sequence comes from Nothobranchius furzeri, assembly GCF_043380555.1. Lineage (NCBI taxonomy): Eukaryota > Metazoa > Chordata > Actinopteri > Cyprinodontiformes > Nothobranchiidae > Nothobranchius > Nothobranchius furzeri. The sequence goes on along the minus strand of NC_091742.1, from coordinate 90,585,847 downwards.
AGTATCAGAAATCCATGGAAGATGACTGATAAACATAACTAATTTGGTGCAAACATTTACTCGCTATGTGGCAGATAGAGCTCAAAATTTTACTCGCCAAATGGAGCTATTTGCTCACATTTGGCGAGTGGCGAGTGTTAATTTCAGACCCTGGGCGGAACAGTACAGCTTCTGCTCTAATGCCACTCCTGATACCAAAACTTTATTAGAAATATATTTTGTTGTTTAAAATACCAACAGAGACAGAAGTGTGAGAGAGGAAGAAGAGGTGGGGGAGAGGGGTTCACAAAAATAAACAATAAATGATGACGAATCTGCATCTAGACCTGCAGAAAGAGAGAGAGAGGAAATGGGGACGACCAAAAATACAACAAGATCAAAATATCACTGTGCCAACAACGTGAGGATATATAAAAGTTACTTTTTTCTTGAGAAACACATGATAATAATTCATACTGCATTTAGTGCCGACCACAGCCACCACACACGTGGAGTGTTGAAAATTGTGCATACACATGCTTGTATATGTAAGGTTTCTCTATAGAAGCGTCCAATAGTGAGTGAGGGGCCACAGACCTGCTGTGATTAACATCCAAACACAAACACACTGAGAACACAGCTAAAGTTCAGAAAGTTGAAATAGCCAAACAACTATTAACGTGTGGCTGAAGTCCTCCTCCGAGCTAGCTGCTTACACTAGCTCTGACGCTCATGCTAGCTGTCAAACAAATCTTATTATTCATGATTTCAAGCATTTAATTACACCTAAACCTGGTGTAACCTGGAAGAGTTACAAAAATGCACCCCCTAAGAGTTGCCATGACTGTAGATTTATCAAAGCCATACGAAGAACCAGTATGATCTAAAATAACCCTCTACAGGGTTAACTAAATTTCACTCAGACCCCTATCGCCCTATGTGGCCAGAATACCGCATTTGCAATTTCAGAGTGCCAGTGTAGGTACCAGGTCTGCTCGGGCTGCCAGATTGGCTGGGGGTCCTGCGCCTGCCGATGATGTCGCACTAGAATATAGGCTGAGCGTAGGACTTACGGAAGTTACAAAACTACGTTTGTAAAAGTTACGTTAGCATGTTGACACTGAAGATTTTGATTGGTCTGAACAAATTTGTGGTTGAAGTCCTTGCTGTTGTAGTCCTGTAGTCCAAAAACTAACACTTTTCAAGGAAAATGTTTATATTGCCAAAGTCAACATAAAACAAAAGCAAAAATATCAACTGATAAACAAAGACGCTCAGCAGCTCTGATTTTCATGAAATGGGGCGAAATAAAAATAAAAGAACTTTACTGAACAAATAGCAAGCAACATTTTAAATGAATGAATGGATTTAGTTACATAAAAACTAACAAATATACAGAAGAATTCCACATTCATTTAAATTGTACATTCATTTAAATTGGAAGGGCTGCTAATTATGCAAATGCACTTACATTTGTTCACATATAGGAACTGTCGTGCTTTCAGACAGTCTGATGTTGGTTTTACGTAGTTTTGCATTCTTTGCAAAACAAAGGCAATATGGTGTTTTGTTAACAAATTCAATTCAAAGATACTTTAATTAATCCCAGCGGGAAATTAGAGTTTCAGTACACACAATTCAGAGATCAGACATACATGGGTAAGACACATGACAAGAATTGGTGACTGTGGTCATTCGCAACCCTGAGTCACGCTACCTTAATTGAGATCAGAGGGTTCCCTGAGGATTGGTTCAGGTGGAGGGAAAAAGGCACTTCAGAGTTACCCTCCACAGGGAGGGCAGCTTTGCTATGCAAAAACACCTCAGACAGAGATGCAACAGACTTCATACATCACACAACATAAGTGTCCACTAGGTGGGGAGGTAGGGTTGGGGACTCTCCACACATCAGTGCATGCAGCCACGATAAGCAGCGAATGTCACCTCAGTGTGGATAGGGGGAGGAGGTCGTTGAGGTTTGGAGGGCACAGTGGCTCCTGTAACGATTCGGCGGCCTTCACAGCCCGCAGTCCCACCCAGGCTGGGATAGGAGACAGAGTTGCCATAGCGATGGCAGCATTCCACAATTCTTCTGAGGGGGAGTATTCGTTTGCAGCCTTACAGGCTCAAGGGCACCAGATTCAGATTAGAAATTGTTTTGGGGCCAGACAGAGATAATTTCCTCTCTGTCTTAAAGTTCTGTTGGTCCTCAATCTATCAAAAGTTACAGTTACAGTTCTAAAGAAAACATTTAGTTGGTAAGAAACAAGAATAAACTGGTAAACTCTTTCCAAAACTTGTGTGTGAAAGCCAAGTAGATTTATCACAGTGTGACGTCGTCGGCAGGCGCAGGACCCGAGCTGATCCGGTACCTACACCGGTCCGGTCTGTTAGACCTAGTAAAGTGGAGCTAACATATCTGCTGTCTGCTTCCGGCACGTTTCCTGCATGTTTTAGATTGTGAACAGAGCTGGTTTGTTTGATTTAGTGATGAATCACTCCTACAGAAACTAATGAAGGCTGAGGAGACATTTCAGCTGTTAGATGAAGATGTTAAAAAGACAAACACTCAGCAAGGAAATACATTTTGCTAACAGAACCCTAGGGGGTGCTAAAAGCGAGCCAAAACGGCCAGTTGTTCCTTTACTCCAAAAATTTTGAATCAGACTGTAAAAATGTGTATTTCTGTTCTGAAATTGGCATTTTAATCATGGGAGTTAACTTACTCTGGGTGTTTCTCAATGTCAAGGCGCCTGGCCTTGCGAGGCCATGTCTTGCGAGGCCAGGCTCCTTGCTTACGAGGACACTGTCCTTCCTAGGTCAAAGAAAATGGTTAAATGGAACAGACTTGCATCACATGACCGTGGCTTCCACGGCGGTCACGTAACGTCACGTGACACGGGAGATAACGTTATATTTTATACATAATAGTTTCAGTATAAATATATAACAAGTTAAATTGTGTATATGTTTCTTAAATTAAAAATATAAGTGAGTTACTACCCGCTAGCCACCGAAGCTGCAAAAACTGATCAACCATGGATAACTTCTTTGGATCTAAAAAAAACATTTTAGTTGACTTACTTTTAAACTTGAAAATTTTCCCCGAAGTAGCTGCCGGCTTCTGATCCGCCATCCTTTTGAAAATACCGCGGCGTATTCTGGGTAATTTTCGACCAAGGCTAGGCTACAAGACATCTCCCGTGTATCCTCGCTCAGCTAGCTAAATGGCTAACAAACGGAGAACACACGCCTCGGTAGAACATGAACATTGGAACACGACTTGGTGGCTCCCGATGACGTATCTCCTAGGCAACCGGGGCGGGGCCAAGACATCAAGGCAAGGTTCCTTGGCATTGAGAAACACCCTCTGTTTTGGTGCCAGCACCTAGTGGATTGGGGTGGATTTCCTGGTTAACTTCACTTCTGGCCGGCAGACTTTGCTCCTTGGTTCTGACAGCCTGGAGACCGACCCAGACCCTGATAACAGACTCAGACCCAGAAACTAGAAAACAGCCATCAGATCCAGGAGTCTGATGTTTTTGTGTCCCAGAGCCTTTAATGTCTCACAGCGACACAGTTTTTCTCACCAATACTTAGGTTTATCTATTTATTTTACTTTATTTATTTATGATGTCCTTCAGGACTTCACGTGTTGTTTTACTTGACAAATAAGCTAAATAATTTAGCACCCAGTTGGTGACTTTTCAGTCTCAACATCAGGATATTTCATATTCCTAACATTTATGTGTAAGGAGTTAATTTATTATTAGAATACAGGAAATATGACCAAATAAGGCCAGAAAAACACATGGTGTCTTTTTTGTATGGTGATAAATGAGGTCATCCACCAACGTTTAATTTACGTTAATTTTCTTGTAGGAAATAAACTCAGACCAGTTTTATCCAGACTTTTAAGAACATTTCTGATGTGGATAATTAATAAAATCAAATTTAATCTGAGATTTGAATTTAGAGCTCATGAGATTACAAACCAACCTTTTGTTTCTAGTTGTCTTTATTCCTTTGGTCCAAACTCACAGCTGCTGCTGCTGATGTCTGTGATGGTGTCGCTGCTGCTGATGGATTCTCCTTCACTCTCATCCATCTCTGCATTATTTGCATCAAACCAAATCAAAAGGCTCAGACAACGAGTTAGAGAGTTTAATAGTTCAGCTCAGAGCATCATGAGTCAGAGAAGTTCTTCATTTAGTTTCATTAAAGACATGAAGGACAAAAACATGGAGAAATGTTTCCAGGACAGAAACTATTCATCTAAAGACGTCGTCGTGGTTTCCATTCAGATCAGGTGGAATTTCAGAGGCTGTATAGTCTAATGCTCTGACCTCACCTTTTCGTTTGGGTGTTTCTGTTATTTGTCTCTGGTCTCTCTGCCAGTCCACTCTGGTACTAATGCCTGATGCAACCTGTTCATGGTCACGAACTACCCAACAGGAGGAGTATATAAGAGGAGATCCATCCTACCTGACTAAACAGGACAGGTAAAGGTGTGAGGGTGACTGTAGAAAAGCCCTCAAAGTCTTGCGTTATGGGAACGAATTCCCTTTGTTACCTTTATTTTGTAGTTGGCTGGAAGTTTACTCCGGAAGTCTGGCTAGAGATAGAGATAAATTGGCTTTAGGTTCATATCTCTCGAGGTTTACGTAGCTCTAGGTTGTGTCCTGGGTTCCTCTCTGCGGTATGTTACTGCCTGGGGGATAGCACCGGGACATGGTCGAGTGTGTGCGTGGATGAACAGTAAGTGCAATGTTGGAATGATTATGACTATCGGGTTAATTATTATGCATTTCCTGTCCCTGTGAAAACGCTGTTGATATACCTTACCTCGGGACCAATCGGGGCCGGTCTGCTGGCGTCTTGGTCGTACGAGGAGGCATGAATGTGTTTTGTATGAGTATACGGGAATGTAGAGAAGTACGGCGGTGTTGTTACGGTGCGGCAACGGGAGTTGGTTCAGAGTATCTGAGCTAAGCTAGCCCGCCACCGGAAGTACCCATGTCAGTAGGGAGAACAAAAGCACCCTTTTGTTTACAGACCGGAAGTTGACTGACGATGTCACTGGTAACTTGACAAAGCTTAATATAGTGGCTTTATGTGAGCAGATGATGATGATTTAGTGACCTCTGACTGTTTAGTATGGTTATTAACTGATGATGTGGTGGCGGAAGGTTAATATTCTGATGTGTGTTAATTGTTTTATTAAGGGTAAGTTATAAATACGTTATATTTGTCATTCTGCAGGAAAACCACACCCATGAGCTATCATGTCTATCAGCTGCTATCCTGATTTACTTGTCTTAACCTATGGGCTATAATAAAGATGCCAGGTGCAAAACTACAATTACAGCCCGTCTTCTTTATATTCCGAGGGGCTTTAAGTGATGCTCTGGCCAGCATCCCCAGTGTAAAGCGAGTTTCAACCTTGGTCCAATGCTTTTACAGTCCGTTTACAGTGTGCCTTAATACAGTCACCTTTATCTCTCACCAGGATTTCTCTCCACATGATAATCATGCTGATCATGCACCTGATCCTCTCCAATCTTAATGATATTCCTGATTACCGTAATGACTCTAAAAATAATCTCAGAAGTATTTTGGGCTGTCACCTTCAGAAGTCTCATCAGCCAATCACCAGTCTCCATTAGGTCACGTCTTCTGCATCCTCCACCATGCATTATTTGTTTTTTTTTCTTTAGCTTATCAGAGCTCAAAGAGTCCAGCAGGCGGCGGTAGTGCACCTTTACGCTGGTCACCGACCACCAGAAGAAGCAGAAACCGGAAAGTGCTAGCCGAGCTAGCTTGTTCTGGTGTGTGAGGAGAGTATTCAGAGGCGGTTAGCTCTATTTCGTGAACTCAGGTGAGCAAAGGTTCTCTTTTCCAGACTGGATCTGTCCTCAGCTGATCAGAACCAAAGCGTTGGATCTTTAATCTCCTGCGTTGTTCTGAAGCAGCATCTTAATCAGCTCTCCTGCTTTGTTTCTATTGCAGCTGTTAGCTAAACACGGCTAAAGAAAACCTGCTACCACTTCAGGATCTGGGACTGATTCATCGTGTGTTCTTCACCACCTGGACCTGGACAGCATGGACACAGGTACTGGTGGATGAATGAATATATCATCACTGCATGGTGGGACATTACAGTACCTCTCCCATGAGGTGTTATCATTAAAAAATGTCCGTGTTGTGTTTTAGTCTGCTGCAGCAGCTCGGTCCGAACCTCTCTGGTTCTTTCTTCACAGAGGAGAGAAGCTCCAGAGCTTTTGAACTATTGAACTAACTTTAATTTTAACACAGCAGGACTTCAAGACGAGGAGGCAGTGATTGAATTTGACCTTTGTTTACTAAAATGATCGAACAAATGGTAAAAGACAACTCAGTTGAAACTAAATAGAATTAAAAACCTGAAATCGAAATAAAATAAAAAATAATGAAAAATGCTACACACTTAAAACACTTTGGTTAGTACAGGGGTCGGCAACCTTTTCCCATCAAAGAGCCATTAGTACCTGTTTCCCACAATAAAGGAAACACTGGGAGCCACAGCAGAGAGCTGCTTTAACCAATCACAACAGGTGACAGCAGCCAGTACCGGTCGCTCGTGTACGTCAAATTCATCTTTCAACAGAAGATAATCAGTAAAATGATTTGTATAAAATGGATCCAGAAGTTGTAGCCCGTCTCTGCCTGCAATATTTTGATATTTTTCACCCTGTTGGTGGTTTTACTGAGCAGGTGCCACTTTGGTCACACGTTTTAAACTGTTCAGAATACAAATCCAGGCTCTGTCACGTTTGATTGTTGTAATTAAACTTTGTAGGTGGGGAAGGTCAGAAAAGGATCCGATCAATTTGTTTTTCCCTCATTTACAGTGACGGACATATGGCTCTGGTGGTAATCAAGTTTAATTTTATCTCTTTGCAACAATTTTCACAAGAAAACAAAAGCAGGGCTTGTGTTGACCGGATAGTTCCCGTATTTGACCGTTTATTTTGACGGAGAAAGAATGCAGACGAACTGACATTTTATTCATTACGCACATCACAGATGTAGCTAAATCACTCAAGAAAAGTTTCCCATCTGAACATCTGAGCTGGACACTGCTCAGCGCAGCTCGCTGTCAGCGCGTACGTAAGGTGCACAGCGAGCTTAAGATGTGGAGAGAGGCTTGGAGTGCGTCACAGAACCAGAGCGCATGCAGGAAGGTTCCTCCCACTGAAGCGAGTGTTTTCCAAACCCTATCTCTCAAAAAGACCTGTCAAGTTAAAAAATGTTCCCTGATTATGAAAATTTGGCTGAATAGCGCTTGTTCCTGTCTCTAATGTGGCGACGCATTCAGGAGCCGTCTGAGGAGAATCCCAGAATCTCACATCCTCTTCAGCTCAGAAAGCGCCTATGATTAGGCACAAGCGTGACCCGTCAACCTTGGACCTGTTCAGGTTTATGCAGACAATCTTTACATTTAGAATTGGCATGCACATATAAAATTAAGACACTAAAATATAAAGCATTTTATTTAAAAATCCATTCATTATTTTACAAGCACAGAGAACCGCATCAGACGGATGGAAGAGCCGCGGGTTGCCGACCCCTGGGTTAGTATGTCATTAAGTTTTCTCTAGGAAAGAGGGATCTAGTTTATGAGTGGTTGAAATCACGCTGGTTGCTAGTTTGACGTCCACAATGAGATGAACTGGTTTTCAGGGGCCTCATTTATCAAGCTTGCTTACGCACAAAACGGGTCGGGAAACTGCGTAAGCAACTTTCCACCCAAACTTTGGGATTTATGAAAGAAAACTTAGCGGGAAAATGTGCGCAACTTTAAGTTGACTAAGGCCCTGGCTTACGCACATGTTGGACATGGAGAGCACCTGCAGTGCTGCTGCTGAGAAGGATAAAATTATGAAATCCTGCAGCATTATCCCTTGTACTCAGGGTCCGAAATTAACACTCGCCACTCGCCAAATGCGAGTAAATTGCTCCATTTGGCGAGTAAATTTTTGAGCTCTATCTGCCACATGGCGAGTAAATATTTGCACCAAATTAGTTATGTTTATCAGTCATCTTCCATGGATTTCTGATACTCCTCCCGCCTGCATGCAACGTACACAAACGTACGCGAAACGTGAGCGCCGCATCCAACGTCATTTCCACCTATCCCATTCAATCAGTTTATCAAGTTAGCAGTTAGCTTTGTGTTAAAACTAGTGGTGAAATGTGGCGGTTTTTAACTGGAGTCAGCCAGCCTTCCAAAAGAAAACTCGTCGAACTGGAAGAAAAACCACCAGGACCAGTGGCAACCAGAAGATTTTGTGAAAAGTGGCGAACTGGAGACGGCGGAGTCGTGAGACAATGGCTACATTATGATGGCCACGTTGCGTTGCTGCCTTTCACAGACAACTGTCCCTCGGCATTCTTCAAATATCCAAAAAATGCCCATACTTCCGACTTTGTCTTCTTTGAGGGATAATAAGTGTCCCGAGTGCCGTCGCCTCTGGCCATTATTTCAGCTTTAGCTTAAAGAAAGTTTTGGTCATAAACAAAAAAGTGCGCATGTGCCGCCGGCAACTACAGCTGATACGGTGGCTGGTAAGGGTCACCGCGCCTACACCGCAGCCACGGTAATCCACCGAGATAATATATATTTTTTAAAAACAAGACGGTTATTATTATTGTCTACTTTTTTACCGGGGTTTACTGCTACACCGGTTACCGTGACAACCCTAGCCCTGACACACTTTCAGATATTCTCATGGTGCAGCTGTCTTCTCCAGAGATCAAGGACTAGGACCCAAATGAGGCTGTAATGCTTTGGCACAAAGAAGGTGTCAGAAGCAGGAGGCCAGACTTCATGGACAGAGAAAACAAGGAGTCTGACTAGATTTCAATGAAAGAGTTCATAAAAACATCTCTAAAAATAAATAAATAGTAAAAATGACAAAAGAGTTGTTTTCCTTATTAATTGATGTTTTAATTATTTTGTCACTCTGTTTGGAATCAACATAATATAGAATAACATGCTTTAGGTAGATCTAAATCATTTAGAATTTTGGCCGGTAAAAAATATGCTTGGCCGGTAGATTTTCATCATCTACCGGCCAACTTGGCCGGTGAGTAAAAAATTTAATTTCGGACCCTGCTTGTACTGCTTTGTTTCACACAGAACAAGAACCCCCCCCACACACGCGCACACACACACACACACACACACACACACACAGGCTGAAGTGCAGAATACGGAATGCTGAAAATCAGCAGGGGGGCAGATTGAGGCAGAATGTCATGCGTCTGTGACAGTGAGTGCGTTTACATGCAGCTAGTAACCCTTTTAAAACCCGAATATTCACAATAACCCGGTTCCGCAGGTCCGTGTAAACACCGCCAGAAACCCGGATATGCTCATAACCGGGTTTTTAAAAACCCGGTTACTACACCTGGGGTAACCCTTTTCTAACCCGAATGTTTGGTCGTGTAAACGCATACCGGGATATCCCCATCAAAGCGTGTGTTCTGCGCATGCTCTGTTCACAAGGAATCTTGGTCTTTTGAGTAGTGAGACGTCTTGTATGCGCCAGAACACCGGAAGTAAACAACAAGTTGGGAGCAACATGGCGAGTCGCGGCACAGCATTACACTTTTGGAGTGACGAGGAAACTAAAGCGCAAACAAACGCGGTCGCTATCTCTTCCGAACTGGGAAACATGTTGTTGTTTTCACGGATACCGGAACAAGAAGAACCGGAAATGACGCATATTGCGTCTGGACGTAGTCCATACGTCCTGACGCTACCCCAACGTCCGCATTTAAATCGGGTTATGCAAGTTAGGGGTAACTCTTTCTATTTATGCTTGTAAACGGGTTATTCTGATCAACTCAGAAACCCGAATACCGACCTTAACCCGATCATAACCCGGATATTGGCTGCAGGTAAACGTAGTCATTGTGAGCGTCCTGTCACTGTGACCCAATTGATCATGCACCCTGGTTACTTGGCCAAGGGAGATCTCGCTTGGGCTGACTGGTTAGTGTGTGTGACTTTCACTCAGGAGTCTGGGGATCGAATCCCAATTGGATAATTTTTTATATCCGCCACAGATCTCTCTGAAGAACTCAGCATTGACGGCTTCAGCAACGCTGTGCCACTCCGTGGATTTTCTCTTATTTGTTTTGCAAAAGCACTTCCTTTCAATTCTCCACCTCACCCACAAGTACCTCAACTTCTGCTTGTGAAATAACGCTTCCTTGATCCGCGGTCGTGATCGAAATGCTGCAACAAGCCGGCTTATGTATATGCATGAGGTTCACCAGGCACTTTGCACTGACCATTTATGGCAGAAAGTGGGCGTGGTGAGGGCGGGATGTGACTAAAAAGCAGCTGAGAACCTTTCTCCTTAGTGTCTGATTTATGAAGCGGAGATTGCGTGCAGCTGTGCATACTCCATGTTTGATAGATCACAAACCTACTTCGCGTAAGTACATGTTTTTGCTGAGCTTAAGTACGGTTTTAGTAAGGATTCTACGCAATGTTCGATAAATGAGACCCCAGGTCCTTATACTGAATGGGTTGTCTCCACCAGACTTGGTGGCTGACTTGTCAGCAGGTTTCTCCTCACAACGTGATGAAAAGAGAGCTGAGTCGGAAGGCAAAGCTCTTGATTGGTTGATCTATGTTCCCACCCTCATCTATGGTCACGAGCTTGGGTAGGGTCTGATAGAACCAGTGTCCAAAACTAGTTTTCTCCACAAGGTGTCTGGGCTCTCCCTTAGAGATAGGGTTAGAAACACCATCATCTAGGAGGGGCTTGTAGTAGATCCGCTGCTCCTCCACATCGAGAGGAGCCGTTGAGGTGGCTCAGGCATCTGATTATGATGCCTCCTTGTGAGGTTTTCTGGGCACGTTCACCCAGGAGGATACCTAAAGGAAGACTCAGGACATGCTGGAGGGACGATGTCTCTCTGCTGGCCAAGGAACGCCTTGGGGTACCCCCCCCCCCCCCTTTCGAGCTGGCCCAAGTAGGTGGGGAGAGGGACGTCTGGGCCTCCCTGCTTAGGCTGCTGCCCCCGCGGCCGACCCCGGATAAGCGTCCGAAAATGGATAGTTGGATTGATATTCCACATTTTAATGAGGGACCCTGAGCTCAGGAACACAAGCCTGAACAGGTTGATCTGCAAAGTAAACCACTGAGTGTTTATAACAGTCAATTAAAGGAACAAATACAAATGAAAGTGCTAAAATAACAGCATGAATGTGTTGTGCACAGTGATGGGTACCAGAAAGTCTTATTTAGTTTTTTTTTTATTTTTATGAGTTAAATTTCATATCTACACTTTGTGGTGGTGCTACGCTGAGAATTCCTTTTAATCTTCAAACTGTATTTTTTATTTTTGTATATATTTGTAACTAGGGTTGGGCATCGTTTGATTTTGAACGATTCCGATTCCTCGTTTCGATTCCTATCGATTCCGATTCTTTCAAGACATGACATGTTTTACATGAGCCAGCTAACCACAGGTCCTACTTGATGAAATAATCTTAACTTCAACATGAATTTTAACTCTATGAACAACAACATCACCTTCATTTAGACAAAAACAGGTTTTGGAGAAAAAAAGAAAAAGACTTGCAGCACAACCAGTGTGTTTGTTTCTGACCACAACCAAAGTCTGGAAGAAGCCTCTGGGATGAGAGGCTAAATGTCTCCAACATATCCAGAAACGTCCAGCTGTTTTCAGCTAAAACTCTCAGGATGATCATGTCCAGGATGACTAACCCCGGGTTTCCACGGGAGCCGTCAGCAGCACTTTACTGCAGCAGCACGTCTTGCTCGCTTATGCTACTGCTTGGCCCTTCCCACGAGACGCGAAGCAGCAGGGGAGCAGCTGTCACCGACCGAGCACGAAGTCACACGAGTGACTTCGTCAGTAAACACAACAACAAGCAGGAGAAAACTACAACATGGTTTGTGTTTTATGTTCTGTCCGTTTTATAATTGCCAATACGGACCTGAAAAACAAAGGAGACCGCTAGCTAGGTGATAACTTCTCACGGGGCCGCACAGTTAGTAACTTTTTTTAAAAGTAAAGCAACCGGAAGGCAGCACGTTCTTTATTCTGAAAATCGCTGTAGCTTCTCTCCATTTCCGCGTCCGATTTCCTGTCTTTCCTTCCCCAAAAATGTCAAACTTGACCCGTTTCAGAGGCGTCGCGCGTAGAAAATAGAACCGGCGCATAAAGGCCGCGACATGCTGCTCCTGAGACGCGGCCGACTCGCGCTGCTGACGGCTGCCGACGGCTCCAGTGGAAAAGGTTCTGTTGATCACAGCGGTTCCCATCAGCAGCTATGACGTGCTGCTGCAGTAACGTGCTGCTGACGGCTCCCGTGGAAAGCCGGGGTTCGAACTACACCTCCATGCTGCAGCAGCATTCAGTCAGAGCAGAAAGTGAAACTTAAATGTAGCTGGCTGCGTCTGACTGCTGATGCTCTGTGTGTGTGTTTATTTCTGCAGTGAGACAAACTCACGTCACACCATCCAGAGTTTGTTCTTTAAAGCTTCTATTAAATCCACCGTGTTGACGTATTTTAACAAGTTTCCTCTATGCTGCAGGAGTTAAAGTTTACATTAGGGAGTAAAAGTTCGGCAGAAGCGTTTGTTTACATCTGGGGGGGTGGGGGGAGGGGGGACTCGTTCTGCACACAGACAGCTGGTGTGATCAGCTCTGAAAAGCCTTGATCACAATTTGCAGATCACGTTTATATTTCACGGAGATCGGCCGCGGATTCCTCTTCCGGTCGGCATTCTAGGAATCCAAACTCGGAATCGAAATTAAAAACTTTGAACGATTCCAGGAAAAATGAACAGCGAGAACCGGTTCCAATCGATGCTCGATGCCCAACCCTATAATCTTTCTACTTTTTGTCAATAACATAACCTGAACCTCAGAGTAACACGGGCTTTTGTTGGTCTGGAACTAGCAAGCCTACATTTTTTATTCACCTCCCAAGAAAAAGTCTCAATTCAAAAGAGATTTCCTGTAATTTGAGTCATTTCTGATTTCACCAACTTAAAGCATTAATCCAGGCATCTCCAACCTTTTTGGGCTCGTGAGCTACTTAATGAAAGTACAGAAGAGCTACCGCCATACCATGTATTCAAGTCCATGTGTGAATGTGCTTATGTTAGTTGATTTCTCTGTATTTCAATACATCAATATTATAAAAAAGTACAAAGAAGAACGTGAGATTCTGAAAATCAAACTAAACAAAATATTTTGTTTATTAACTAATCAGATACTTTCAGATAATGAATAACAAATCTACTTTCTGTGAATGATTAACCTGTTAACAATAAATGCTTTGCTGCATTTATTGTTGACAACATTAAAGCAGGGTTGGAGGTTTAACCTTTTTCTCTGCCTCTGGATCAGCGGGTAAATGGTCTGTATTTGATATAGCGCCTTCTAGAGTTCTTGGAACCCCCCAAGGCGCTTTACAACACAATCAGTCATTCACCCATTCACACACACATTCACACACTGGTGGGGATGAGCTACAATGTAGCCACAGCTGCCCTGGGGCGCACTGACAGAGGCGAGGCTGCCGAGCACTGGCGCCACCGGTCCCTCCGACCACCACCAGCAGGCAACGTGGGTTAAGTGTCTTGCCCAAGGACACAACGACAGCGACAGACTGAGCGGGGCTCGAACCTGCAACCTTCCGATTACGGGGCGAGCACTTAACTCCTGTGCCACCGTCGCCCCATCTGACGGATGAGCAACACATAGAGAGAGAGAGAGAGAGATTTAAAAATTGTGTTTTATTCCTAAACGGGACAATCAGCTGAAACTGTTGAGGGAAATTTGTTGAAACTAAATCACCGGAGATGTCCAGACTTTGGAAGTGTCGTGAGTCAGGCCACCAGGATAGCTCTAGATGTTAAATCTCAAGTCCCCGACTCACGGTATTAGATGGTGGGCTTGACCTCTGCCCCCTCCGGTGGACACCCTTACTCTGTAGAGAGAGGATCTGTTACCTGTATGCAACCTAGGCTTTTAATTCTGGTTAAATCACCTTTGTTTTGCTGTAGGTAGACTCATGCTGTGTCAGAACACACACACACACACACACACACACACACACACACACACACACACACACACACACACACACACACACACACACACACACACACACACACACACACACACACACACACACACACTGCAAGAGCTGATCACGCTCTTCACAGACCCCCGTCAGCTTCTCCTCTGTTCAGGCGACAGCTGATTATTACAACCTGGGATGGAGTGAAGCAACCAGCACTCACCTTTGCTGCGCCAGAGAAGAAAGGAGGCCCCCACGTGTTAATTTTAATTCCTTCCCCAAGGAAGGAAAATTTTATTCCACTGACAAAAAGGAAAAAAGTTACTCCAAACAAGGAACAATAGCGTAGGCTAAATAGGAAAAGTTCTTATCAAAAAAACCCGTGTCCAGCAGATGCGAGGAGAAGCTAGCTCTCTCTGTGTAGCACACACTTCAACTGTCCCAATCACCAACTCTCCAACAACTCTTCCCCAAACCAGACCCCCCCCCCCCACCCCCCCCCACCCCCGCAACACACACACACACATCATGCATTATAATTTTTTTTCTTCCGGTCTGTTTCCTGTTTTATTACAACTTTTTTAAAGATATTGACCAGAGTCAAAAGTCCTTTGAATGGCGTGTGTAAAGAAGTATTAAAACCTCAGATGAAAAAGGTTTTTGGATTTTCACGGCTGGAATTTAAAGAAAATCTGATGTTTTTTAATTGCGTGGGAAAAACATAAATGAACTTCTGGTCTAAGCCCTGGGCAGCTGGTGAGGTTTCACAAGGAGATCTGCTGAAACAGCTATAGTAAACAACGCCTGACTCTGGTGTTTCTGCGTTATAGCAGAGAACAATGTGTCACCAGTCAGATGTAGCTTCTGAAGCCTCTACTAGTTGGTCAGATTTGTATTTTTTTTCTCTGGGTTACGGCGACAAGAGCGGATATTGGATTACCGGAGAAGATAAACCTAACTCCGTGTTCTGCAGCTGGATATCAGAACCGGAGGTGCAGACATGCTTTGGACCGTTTCACTCAGAAAACCCGCGGCCCGATTTGGACACCGGGGAGGATTCTGTTAGTCTTCGGAACCAAAATCAGTACAGTTTGTTAAAGTTTGTTATATATTTCATGTCTGTGCTCCACTGGTAGCTTTCAGTTAAGTTCTCAGCTGATTACCTCCATCATATTGTCCCAGTATGATTTAGTAATCTACAGATGAGTAAAATAACATGTTGCCAGCTTTACCGCTGTGTGTATTTATTGATATAACATCGGAAAATATTTAACCGATTGCCAATGCTAACTTGCTAGCTCGGATCGTTGTTTTCTATCCAGGATGACAACTGGTCCTATAAGAGGATCCATTGTTGAAAAATGGTAATCATCTTTTAGATGTGTGTGTGTGTGTGTGTGTGTGTGTGTGTGTGTGTGTGTGTGTGTGTGTGTGTGTGTGTGTGTGTGTGTGTGTGTGTGTGTGTGTGTGTGTGTGTGTGTGTGTGTGTGTGTGTGTGTGTGTGTGTGTGTGCGCGCGCGCGCGCGTGTGTGTGGGTGTGGTAGCTTTCACAAATTACTTGTTCTTTACCGGAGCTAACACGGTTTGTGCTGCGGCAGTCATGCTGACGGGACTCGCCTGCTGGAGTCCAGAAGTACCAGTGCGGTTCTAAATGGATTTATAGATGTAGGTTATACTGCATTTCTACAATTTTAATTCAATTCAATTCTAAAATACTTTATTAATCCCAGAGGGAAATTGATTGCTGTAGAAGCTCAGAATAATAATAATAATAATCAAGTCATCAAAGAGTTGTTGTATATTACATTGGCTGTTGGCAGGAAGGATCTCCAGTAGCGGTCAGTGTTGCAGCGAAACTGAAGAAGCCTCTGACTGAAGACACTCTTCTGTTGTCGGACAGTCTTGTGAAGAGAATTCTCAGGGTTGTGCATAATTTTCTTGATTCTCTGGAGAATCCTTCTTTGCATTATCTCCTCCAGCGGTTCCACAGTCGTCCCCAGGACAGAACCAGACTTTTTTATTAGGCTGTTGAGCCTTTTCAAGTCCCTGCTTCTGATGCTACTATCCCAACAGATTACACTCTCAACAACAGACTTGTAGAATATCTGCAGCATCTTGCTACAGATATTGAAGGACCTAAGCGTCCTCAAGAAGTGCAGTCTGCTGTGTCCCTTCTTGTAAATGGCTTCGCTGTTCTTTCTCCAGTCCAGTCTGTTGTCCAGGTGAACTCCAAGGTATTTGTATTCCTCAACCACCTCCACTTCTTCTCCCATGATGGAAATGGTGTTTAACTGACAGTGCTGCCTGCTTTGTCCAGATGACAGTGGATTGATTGAAGCAGCTGGATGATGGCATCTTCAACTCCAACTCCATGGCGACAATCAAACTGCAGCGGGTCCTGATATGTTCTAGTTTGCTTATTCAGGTGGACCAACAGGAGTCTCTCCAGGACCTTCATGATGTGGGATTGACGGATGGGCGAGTTTTCTTTGGAACTGGGACAAGGCAGGACTGGAACCTTCTCCTGGGCTAGGCTGAGGTTGAAGAGGTGCTGCAGAATCCCACAGAGCTGCTCTGCACAGGCCTTCAGTACCCTGGGGCTGACACTATCTGGACCTGCAGCCTTGTTCCTGTTCCGTCTCTCCAGCTGCCTCTTCACCTGACTTCTAGAGACAGAGAGGTGGGAGGGGGAGGTAAATGGGGCAGCAGCATCTCCTGGCTTGGTTGAAGACAGATTTATAGAACCAGAAGAGTCCATGACTGCATTGGAGGACAAGAGATCTGGCGTGTGACAGGAAAATGTTGGATCAGAGGAGGATGGGATATCTGAATGGCTGGGGACAGGCGAGGAGGATGCTGGGTTTGTTCCTTAACTGAACCTATTGAAGAACTTGTTCAGTTCATTGGTTGTGTCCAGGCTGCCATCTGTGCTATCCTTCCTCTGCTTGAAGCCTGTGATCTTCTTCATCCCTGACCAGACATCTCTGATATTGTTCCTCTGTAGTTTGTTCTCCAGCTTCTTCCTGTATGCCTCCTTGCTGTCTCTGATCTTGATCTTCAGTTGCTTCTGTATACTCCTTAATAATTCCCTGTCTCCCTCCTTGAAGGCACTTTTTTTTCTCATTTAGCAGATTCTTCAGTTCACTGGTGATCCAGGGTTTGTTATTAGCGAAGCATCTCACTGTTCTGGTGGGTATGATGTTGTCCACACAGAAGTTTATATAGTCAGTGACACATCCAGTCATGTCATTGATGTCCTCTTCATATCCTTGGCAGAGAGTCATCCAATCTGTGGTCTCAAAACAACCCTGCAGGGCTTCTTCAGCATCCTGTGACCATTTTCTCACAGTTCTTCTTGTCACAGGTTGCCTCTGAACAAGTGGTTTGTATTCTGAGCAGAGAAAAACAAGATTGTGATCTGATTGTCTCAGAGGAGGTCTTGTTTTGGACATGTATGCATTCTTTACATTTGCATAACACAAATCCACTGTCTTGTTTTCTCTGGTGGAGCAGCTGGCAAACTGTTGAAATGTTGGAAGTATAGCAGAGAGTGAGGCATGATTAAAATCACCAGATATAGCCACTGTTCCGGCTCTCAGAGAGTGCACACGCTTTTGCTTCAGCTCCCTTATCTGCTTTTCCTAAGGCTCTCTGTCCTGTCTGCCTACAGAGCACTTCTCTGCATTTCTCCTGAAAATCACTGCTTTTTTTTTTTGGGAAAATGGACTTAATTAACCTGTCATTCAACGCGATTGATAAGATTTTTTCTACGATGAGAACTGAGAAGGGGGCTCCCA
Source organism: Nothobranchius furzeri (assembly GCF_043380555.1). Classification (NCBI taxonomy): domain Eukaryota; kingdom Metazoa; phylum Chordata; class Actinopteri; order Cyprinodontiformes; family Nothobranchiidae; genus Nothobranchius; species Nothobranchius furzeri. Next base: position 90,567,952 of record NC_091742.1, on the reverse strand, counting down.
CCTGTCCTCAAGAGACAAACTGTTGGGTATTTTTATTTATTTATTTATGTATTTAATCCAGGCGTACCTCAAAGAAAGTCCAAAACACACAAGGGGGGTTAGAGATAATATTGTTGTTATTAAAACCATTTACCAATAAACACCAATGATCAATAATCAGATTTTGCAAAACTGGAGGGAATAAAGGAAACCCACACAACAAGGAGGTTGTTTAGTCTCTCAACAAGCAGAAACTCATCAAAAGGTTTTATTCACAGATGTCAAAGCACACACACATTGAAAGTTGACCCAACCTCCTCCTTAACTTTCCCAGGTTCAGAGGGTTTGTTGTGATAACAACGACTGCAGACTTACAAGGTCGATTTTCCCCTGCGGCAGGGGCCGGTTAATGACACCAGATGTTTCTCAGACAAAATCATATTTACCACATTAAATGTGAGTAAGGTTAATGAACTCTGTTTGAAAAAACAATCTTTTTACCCAACACATACGCAGCGGGATATGCACTCGATTCTTGGGAAGTCTGGCGAATCGTGTGCCTCTCTCAGTTGACCATCGAGGACGTGGAAGATTTATGGATATTTGGCCTGATGATCACTGGATTTTTTCTGATTGAAGTGGGTGGATATCTGGTTTTCAGGAAATTTGGGAAGACGGGAGCGATTGGAGTGCGACCCGTACCCACGGAATGTGCCGCCCGTGCGGTGACCTCACAGACTGGGACGTTACTCGAGGTGAATCGTAAGCTGGACAATGTCCTCGCTGCGTTGCCGGTGTTATTGCGCAAGATGGATGTCATCTCGGAGGGGGTTGCCGGACGGTGTGGGATGTTTAGAACGTATAATTGGCTGCATTGGTACACATGAATGATCACTTAATAGACTCCAAGGCAGAGGAAAATTATCTCTGTCTGCCCTAAACAAAGTCTGTTATCCTAATCTGATGCCAAGGCAGCCTCCACAGCTGCCATCAATATCACCCCCACGAAAGGAGGAATGTAGATGGATGCTGTGACCCGACCTTCCCCCCCCTGCCTTCAGATTCTGACTTCTGCTTCGAGGTCATCAACCTGCAGGAAACTCAGTGTGCTCTCTGGCCCTCCTCTCTCCCTCCCACCTGTTTGACTGCAGCTGGCTGAGCGCCGTACACTGGCAGCTCCCGTTGGAGGATTCAGGATCCCGTCCCCGCCCGCCTCCCTATCGGAGTCTGATGTTATCTGTGATGTTTTTGTAACTGAGGTGGTTTTTTTTTTTTGCATAGTACAGCTACGCCCTGTTGGGTGTAACTATGGTATGCCTGTTTTTTTCCCTCCACCAACCTATCCTCATGTAATTCCTTTTCATCTATTAAGGTAGCGCGACTCATGTTGCGAATGACCGCAGTCACCAATTTCCTTCATGTGTCTTGCCCATGTATGTCTGATCTCTGAATTGTGTGTACTGAAACTCAATTTCGTTTCTCTGTATGTCTTGCACATGTGGTAGAAATGAGAATAAAATGACTTTGACTTTGAAATGCATTGGGGTGCTGGGTTTGTAGCTTAGCGACAACGAAACTGATGGCGGCATCACATGCATTTACAGCAATGGCTGAAGGTGGAATATAAATGGTTGCCAAGACAACACTGGTGAACTCTCTTGGCAAATAATATGGGCGACAACTTACTGCCAACAGTTCAACATCTGGGCTGCAGAGATGACATTTCACTGAAACATGACATGGATGGCACCGTCTGTTGTTGACAAGCACTGCCACTCCACCTCCTTTTCTTTTCCCGCTCCTCTTCAGATCTCTGTCTGATCGTACAGTCAGGAATCCTGGCAGAGAGACGCTGGAATCAGGGATATGGTCCTGCAGCCACGTCTCAGTGAAACACATAACACTACACTGCCGATACTCAGGCTGAGTCCTTGAAAGGGCTTGGAGTTCATCCATCTTGTTGGCCAGTGATCTCACATTGCCCATTATGATCGATGGAAGAGATGGTTTCAATTTCCTCTTTCTCTGCCTCCGTTTTGCTCCCGATCTGCACCCACGCTTCTTGCGTTTTAGCTCATTTGGGATCTGTGGCTTCAGTTGAGGTATCATTTCAGCCTTCCCAATGTTATCAGCTGCTCCCGATTGTAAACCTGCGTGTTGCCATGGTTACGCTTCGTAACAAATGCTCAAAAAGTGAAAAAAATAGCAGTAAAAATCCTCCTAGATGTAGTCAACTTAGCTACTCCAACATGCAGCCACCCAGAGCAGCGCAGTTCCAGAACATGCTTTAATGCTCAGTCTGGTCACTATCTTTAACACCTGTTAAGAGGAAAAGTCACATCTTTATTTTTGCAGCCTTCAGGTCTTTCTGCAGACCCATTCTTCTGAAGTGTGAACTGTTGTGGTTCCCTGTCCCCCCTTCTCACACGTATGGCCTCATTTTCTTTTCCTGTTCTTCTTTCAGACATGCAGTCCTTTTTAGACCTCCTGCTCTGGTTTCTGAGAAGTCAGCATTCACACCTCTGGCATCTTGGTTCCGTTGGACCCAGTCAGCTTGTTCCACAGAACTGGGTGCAGAGCAGGGAGGGGGGCAGTGGAGGCAGGGCAGAAGCCCACACACACACCCAGAGTCAGGGGCGGAAGTGCAGAGAGTGGGGACCAGTGTGGGCTGCGGGTCAAAGGTTTACACACCAAGAGGAGCTGAGGTCAGGCCTGTGTGCAGGAGTGGAATGGCCGGTGGTCAAAGGTTTACACAGAGGGAGACTATCTCAGGCTTGATTTATTTTATCAACATGCCTGAGACTAGTCTCCCTTCAGCAGAAAGCCTGTTAATTGTGTTAATAAGCGAAGGGCATTAAATTTGCTTTAACGACATATTTACGCAGATAGGACTTTACAGTCGCCCAGAATATTTTATTGAGGATGTTTTTCTGAAACCAGGTCTGTATGACCGACATCACCTCGTCTTTAGAAGCAGCTGCAGCCGCTGGTATCAGAAATGGGGATCCGCGCTGCAACCTGAGCAATTAATCCATTCCACATATTTCCAGTAGAACACGTTTGCTGAAAGATTTGTGCAATAATCACATTTTATTTTACTTCCACAAATGCTAATTTTACATTAGATATTACCAGAACCGGGGAAGGCTTGCCATCAAATTAGAAATCCGTCCCTTGTTAATTACAAGTCAGGCTGGGCAGCTCACTGGCTGCTTCCAGGCCAGCGACTTTCAAGAGCTACCGGTAGCTTACGTCCACCATGTTGGGAGACCCCTGCAATAACACAACTCTCATATGTGTGAATTTAAAGTTACAGCAGTCGGTAATTCACGTTATGTGTTTCTGTTTCCTACAGATGTTCAACAGATTGTGCAGGTTAAAGAAGATCCTGAAGAACAGAGTGCTGGTGTGGAACAGCAGGACCCAGAACATCTCCACATAAAGGAGGAAAAGGAGGAACTCTGGACCAGTCTTAAGGGAGAGCATCTCTGTTTGAAGGAGGAGACTGATTCTGCCTGGTTTCATTTCAGTTCTGTTTCTATAAAGAGTGAGGATGATGAAGAGAAACGTCTGTCATCACAGCTTCATCAGCAGCAAATAAAAGACAAAGATGTTCCAACCAGCAGCTCATCTGACCAGATGACAGCAGAAACTGGTGGAGGAGCAGGAACTAGCAGGAACCCAGATCTGAACCCTCATGAACAAACATCTGATTCTTCAGAGACTGAAGTTAGTGGAGATGATGATATGAATCTAGACTCTGGGATGTCAGACTCTGGGTCCGAAACTGGAGACGAAGACCATGACTGGAATGAGAAAAGGTCTTCTGAGTCAGGTGTTAAGACTGTCAACATATCCTTTAGCTGTCTTGAGTGTGGTGAACGATTTCATGACAAGCAGTCTCTCCAGAAACACGTGAGAGTAACCAACCATTCAGCAATCAGGTCTTCCAGCTCTTTGGGTAATAAGAAATCGTTTAGACTTAAGCAGCCTGTAGACTCATTTAGGGAAGTCCAGAAAGAACTAAAATCATTTAGTTGTGGTGACTGTGGAAAAATATTTAGTACAAAATCAAGTTTTAATAGACACCAGAGAATACACACAGGACAGAAACCATTTGCTTGTGAGTTCTGTGGACAAAGATTTACCCGAAAGGCGAATTTAAACGATCACATGAGAGTCCACACAGGACATAGACCTTTTGTCTGTGAGCTCTGTGGACAAACATTTAAACATAAGTCGAGTTTAAACGATCACACGAGAGTCCACACAGGACAGAAGCCTTTTGTCTGTGAGCTCTGTGGAAAAAGATTTACCCAAAAGGTGAATTTAAACAGTCACATGAGAGTCCACACAGGACAGAAACCATTTGTCTGTGAGCTCTGTGGACAAAGATTTAAACATAAGTCAACTTTAACCTGTCACATGAGAGTCCACACAGGTCAGAAGCCTTTTGTCTGTGAGCTATGTGGACAAACATTTAAACATAAATCGAATTTAAACGATCACACGAGAGTCCACACAGGACATAAACCATTTGTCTGTGAGCTCTGTGGAAAAAGATGTACCCAAAAGGCGAATTTAAACACTCACATGAGAGTCCACACAGGACATAAACCATTTGTCTGTGAGCTCTGTGGACAAAGATTTACCCGTAAGTGGAATTTAAACGCTCACATGAGAGTCCACACAGGAGATAAACCATTTGTGAGTTCTGTGGAGAAAGATATGGACAAAAGAGAAATTTATTCAAGCACATGAGTGTCCACACAGGATAGAAACCTGTTTGTGAGCTCTGTGGACAAATTTAAAGTGACTGTGTGTATTTTCCCTGGCAATAGAGGGCATTAATTCTTACTTCTCCTGGCACTCACAGAGCACAGACGCTTCTGCTTTGCTCCCTTATTTTTTTTTCCCAAGGCTTTTTTGTCCTGTCTGCCTACAGAGCGCTTCTCTGCATTTCTTCTGGAAATCCCTATTTTTCAGAAATAGATTTAATTAATTGGTCATTCAACGCGATTGATAAGATTTTTTCTATGATGAGAACGGAGGAGGAGCTCCTACTTGCCCTCATGGGACACACGCAGCAGGATATATGCTTGATTCCTGGAAGGAGTGGAAGGTTGTATGTCTCTCTCAGCTGTCCATTGAGGACGTCGAAGATATGTGGATATTTGGCCTGATGATCACTGGATTTCTTCTGATTGGAGTGGGAGGATATCTGGTTTTCCAGAAAATTGGGAAGACGGGAGCGATTGGAGGGCGACCCGCACCCTTGGACAGCACCGTCCGGGTGGAGACCTCACAGACTTGGACGTTACTCGAGGTGAATCGTAAGCTGGACAATGTCTTAGCTGCGTTACCGGTGTTAGTGCGCAAAATGGATGTCATCTCGGAGAGGGTCACCGGACGGTGTGGAGATGTTTAATAACCCGAATTGGCTTCACTGAAGGACTGGAATGACCAATTACAGACTGAAGGCAGAGGGGGAAATTATCTCTGCCTGACCCAAACACAGTCTTGTTATCCTAATCTGACGCCAAGGCAGCCTTCAACTGCCAACGACAACCCCCACGACCGAAGGAATGCAGACAGATGCTATGGAAACCCGTGCCCCCTCCCCCTTCAGATTGTGGACTTCTGCATAGCGAGACCATCAATCTGCGGGAACTCAATGTGCGCTGCGCTACTCCCTCCCTCCTGCGGATACAGCTGGCTGAGCGCTACACATGGCTGCTCGCCCTGGAGAAAACAGGATCCCAGCCCCCCCCCCCCCCCCCCCCCCCTTCCTATCGGAGTCTCATTTTGTGAATGTTGATGTTCGTGCTTATATGTTTGAGGTGTTTTTTTTTTTTTTGCATAGTACAGCTACGCCCTGTCGGGAGTAACTCTGGTATGCCTCTTTTCCCTCCCCCACTTATCCTCATGTAATTCCCTTTTCATCTATTAAGGTAGCGCGACTCGTGTTGCGAATGACCGCAGTCACCAATTCTTGTCATGTGTCTTGCCCATGTATGTCTGATCTCTGAATTGTGTGTACTGAAACTCAATTTCATTTCTCTGTATGTCTTGCACATGTGGTAGAATTGACAATAAAACGACTTTGACTTTGATTTCATACATAAATGATTGCAAGCAAGCAGTATTTTTGTGTTTGAGTAAGACTTTACGAGTGTATGGCTGTTAGGGTCAACAACCTCTGCACTATTCAAACATGTCTTGACAGTTGACAGCAACAGATTCCAAATGCAAATAGCACACTTGAAATGAACTCTGGACTTTTTATCTGCTCATTGTAATAGGGTTAGTGAGGGAATAACACACACCTGGCCATGGAATAGCTGAGAAGAAGAAGAAGAAAATATCATTTCTATAGCGCCTCTCAAGATAAAAATCACGAGGCGCTTCACAAAAACAAAATAAAAATTGTAAAAATATAAAAAGCATTTCAAAAATGTTTAAAATATATTTAAAATGAGCAAGAATAAGCTGTTGCGATTTAAAAGAAAAAATGTTAAAAAAGAGAGTGAACAGGAAAGAGGGAAATCAGTGGATCCTGAGGAAGGTGGGATAGGTGGGGAGAGCAGAATAAAGAGAGTGGTGAAGAAGGTCGTACAAAAGCCAGCTTGAACAAGTGAGTCTTCAGCTGATTTTAAAGGAGACCACTGAGTCCACTGATCTCAGGCTCAGGGGGAGAGAGTTCCAGAGTCTGGGGGCCACAGCAGCAGATGATCTGTCACCTTTGGTCTTTAGCCTGGTGCTGCACAACCAGTAGGCTTTGATCACTGGACCTCAGGGACCTGCTGGAGGTGTAGGAACTAAGAAGATCACCAATGTAAGATGGTGCTTGTCAATGTAAGGCCCTATAGACCAGAACCAGGATCTTGAAATGAACCCTGAAGTTGACTGGCAGCCAGTGAAGCTGGAGGAGAAGCGGGGTGATGTGGGTGTGTTTGGAGGACTTGGTCAGAAGCCGAGCACAGGCATTCTGAACCACCTGTAGACGGTTCAGGGAGGTTCTGCTCAGACACGTGAAAAGAGAGTTACAGTAGTCTAAGCGTGAGGAGATGAAGGTGTTGATAACTGTCTCAAGTTCAGAGCGGGACAGAATGTGACTCAGCTTAGCAATGTTCCTGAGATGGAAGAAGGAAGAGCGAACAAGAGAACTGACATGAGAATCCAGGGTGAGAGCTGGGTCAAAGGTAGGGCTGTCGCGATTGAGGAATTCCCCCTGCGGTGAGTCAGGGCAGCTCAATATTGCGATATGCGATATTATTGCACCTCGTTTTTATTTATGTACTTAGCAAATTTGTTTGTTAATTACTAAACTCATGGCAATATTTCCTTTGAAACATTGTGCTTACACATTTAAAAAATGTTAGAAAAAAATACATGGCCATTTTTAACACTTTATTGAATGCAGATCAAAGGGCAGTAACGGCATTCTCTGACTGAACTTAAAAACGACATTCAGGAGGTTTAACTTTGAAATGCAAATTTGGCTGCAACATCTAACAGAAATAAAAAAAAGTGCCCTACTATCTCCTCGAACAGCGCAGACTTTACCTCTCAGCATGCGCTGTCGCGAGATTTAATCAAGTGCGGTAATTGCGGTGGCACGTCATGCAGCGCGGTGGGTTTCTTAATATCGCGATATATTGTTCTTGCGATTATTGTGACAGCCCTAGTCAAAGGTCACGCCAAGATTCCTGACGGAAGATTTGGTGTGGGAAGCAAGCTGACCAAGAGAGTCTCTGACTTTGGGAACCAGCTTGTCTGGAGCACAGATGAGGATCTCAGTCTTATCTTCATTCAGCTGAAGAAAGCTCCCAGCCATCCAGGTTTTGATAGAGTCTAAGCAGGTGTGTAACAGCTGCAGCTTAGACATCTCATGGGGCTTAAAGGAGATGTACAGTTACAGAAGCCAATTGTCCCATTACTTTTGGTCCCTTAACAAGTAGGAGGCATATGCTAACTGTTGTAATTCCTACACCGTTCACACTCACAGAAATATTTAACCTAAAACTTAAGATTTATGTTTTTTTACATGACAAATTCCCATTTATGTTTTTTTAGGTAATTTTTAGACAAACCTACCAAATAAACTTTACATGATGCATATTCATTAGTGTAATAAAGCCTATTTAATTGAAATGCACAATGATCAAGTTTATGTATTTAGTATTAATAAAGTATAATTACTCTTAATTAATAATAATGAGGGTATTTATTTCAAATACATAAATAATTTTGAATTGCATAAAAATTAGGTTACGTATGCTGGATAAATAGGATATATTTATTTGAATTACATGTCATTTATACTTGTGTAATCAACCAAACCATTCAAAATGCATCATATTTATTTAATCATTTTCCATTTAGTTCAAACAATAATGATGCTTAAGAGCATACTACATCCAGCTCCAGCTGATGGATGTGACTGACAGCTCTCTGCTGCAGACTGAACTCTGGAGGCTCAAAGGAACGCTATCAGATCCACTTCACATCTAAACAGGTTATCAGAACCTCAGCGGGTCATCAGAAACTCCAACAGAACCACCGCGTCATCTTTAGAAGTCATGCTCTGTGGTGACATCATCAGGGTGGGTGTGTATAAGGAACCCAGCAGATTGCATCAAGTCACTGACAGTGACTTGATGCAATCCTCATACTAAGCAAGCATGCAGCGACAGTGGAGAGGAAAACTCCCTTTTAACAGGAAGAAACCTCCAGAGAATCCTGGCTCAGTATAAGCAGCCATCCACCACGACTCACTGGGGATCAAGAAGACAGAGCAGGCACACACACACCAAGCAATGTGTCTATAGTTATGTTGTGATTTCTTAGTAAATATTCTATTTGGCGAGAGGTAAACTTTATTGTATTTATCCTAGTGAATCTATAATTAAACGGGTAAACTAACAGTAGCACATCCAATGTCAAGGAAAGCAAAAAGTTATTATCAGGAGAGGGAGAATGTTTAAGTGGTTAGCAGCAGTGTGCTAGACGATGGCCCCCTCCATGAGGCCACCACAGCTGAGCAGAACATCATTGTAGCTTCTTCTGGGGAGAAAAACACTTGGAGACTTGGAGTTAACAGCTGAAATTGCAGAAAATAATACAGTTAAAGAGCAGATTGTGGAAGAAAGTAGTAGTGTGTGAAAAGTGGTCAGTGTATCCTCCAGCAGTCTAAGCCTATAGCAGCATAACTACAGATAACTCTGGATAACCTAGCCTTTTTAGATGGAGGCATGTTGGAGGCAGGGCAAGGGAGAGCCGTCTTTGCAGACTGTACACTCCACCTCCCTCTACTCCCCCACTTGTCCACATCTAAGCTAACATCAGATTTTAACCATTAGCCCTATCAAATAAAAATGTTTTGGGCCTAGTCTTAAAATTAGACAAGGTGTCTGCCTCATGGACTAAAGCTGGGAGTTGGTTCCACAAGAGAGGAGCCTGATAACTAAAAGATCTGCCTCCCATCCTAATTTTAGATATTCTGGGAACCACCAGTAGACCTGCAGTCTGAGAGCGAAGTGCTCGGTTAGGAACGTATGGAACAATCAGATCACTGATGTATGATGGACCTTGATTATTAAGAGCTTTATATGTGAGAAGAAGGATCTTAAAATCTATTCTGAATTTAACAGGTAGCCAATGTAGGGAAGCTAAGACAGGAGAGATATGATCTCTCTTTTTAATTCTCATCAGAACTCTAGCTGCAGCATTTTGGACAAGCTGAAGACTTTTAACTACATTCTGTGGACTTCCTGAGAGTAATGAATTACAGTAATCCAGTCTTGATGTAATAAATGCATGAACTAGTTTTTCAGTTCACTCCTGGAAAGTATGCTTCTAATCTTAGCAATATTCCGAAGGTGGAAAAAGGAAATCCTACAAACCTGTTTCACCTGGGATTCGAATGACATGTCCTGGTCAGAGATAACACCAAGGTTCTTTACTTTGTTCTCGGAGATTAATGTAATGCCATTCAGGTCAGGTGATTGGCTAAGCAATTTCCTTTTCTGGATTTCTGGTCCAAAGATGAGAACTTCCGTCTTGTCTTGATTTAAAAGCAAAAAGTTTAGAGTCATCCAATTTTTTATGTCCTCAAGACAAGCCTGTAATCTACCCATGGGCGTCGTACCCGTGGGGGATGTGGGGGATTCAACACCCACACTTTTCCAGCCATGTTGCTCACCTCCACACCAGTCTGGTTTCTTGCACTCTGTTTGCCTCATCTCCTTCTTCCCCTCCCTCTCCTGTTCCTCCTTGAAACCCGACAGCCCATGTCGGGTTTCAAGGAGAAACAGGAGAGGGAGGGAAGAGCTCGACTGAATTCATAATTTTACATCTTGACATTAGCTGTACAAAGTCTGAGTTTGATAAAGTGGAGAACAGCCGTTTGCAGAGGTTTATAACAGGCGCGGCGCCAGGTTTTCATTTTTTGGGTGGGCCACGGTAATTTTGGACGGACCTTAATAAGCAGTGACTTAAGTGAAGCAGGCAGGTCGTGCTAGAAAATCTTGTTTAAAAAGACATCATAAATGTGTTCCCCCGTCATTTTTATTTCTAAAATATGAAGTAAAACTCCCAGTTTAATTTTCATTCATTTGTCATTTATAGTCACCAGAATGCATTACCTCCACTTCTAATATTTACCTCTCAATGTAGGACTCTTTCATAAGGGTACATGCACACCGGTAGTTTTTACGGTTATTCATGGGGCAAAATCTCCCACATTTTTGAAAAAATAAAATAAAAAATCCATCTTCCAGTAAAAGCAAAGCATCCAGCCCACCTCTCCAAATGCGTAAAATGTGCATCACAGCCGCTAGTTAGGCGCGCACCATCAGCTACGTCAGCCCAGACAAGAGCAGAGCAAATAGAGAAAGAATAGAGGATAACTGTGTCTGGATGTGGATGGAGATTACATTTTACAGCAGCCTGATCATCATTTAAATACGTAAACCATCACCTGTCTTCTAGTCCATGCTATCAGCATTATTTTAATTGGTGTGTGTGTGTGTGTGTGTGTGTGTGTGTGTGTGTGTGTGTGTGTGTGTGTGTGTGTGTGTGTGTGTGTTTTCCACTTCAAACACTGGTCTAACCAACCAGACCAGCGTGTCCAGTAACATATTAATGTTACAATTAAACAGTTTCACTTCATGAAGGCTAGGAACATTTCACATGCAGTGGCCCGACCGCTTCTGCTCCACATAAACTTTGTTGCCTGATCAAATGTCTCTACAGGTGCTTTCTGAGCTGAAGAGCTATTCTGCCTCAGACTAAATAGCGTCATGCGTCTCCATATTAGAGACGGGAACAAGCGCTATTCAGCCAAAGTTTCATAATCAGAGAACATTTTTCCAAGTGACACATCCCTCAGAGAGACCGGCTTTCCAGACCGCTTCAGTGGGAGGAAATCTTACCGCATGTGTCGTGGTTCTGCACTGCGCTGCGAACCCCTCTACAGATCTTCAGCTCACTGTCCACCGTGTTCGCTCTGAGCCGCGCTGAGCAGTGTCCAGTATAAAGCTCTGATGTTCTGATGGGAATCATTTCTTGATTGATTTAGTTACCTCCGCGATGTGCGTTAACGATTAAAATGTCAGGTCATCTGTGTGCGCATCAGTGTGCGTCGGGGTAATTCATTCAAAACAACCAACATCCTTGAGTTTATCCGTCAAAATGTCTATCAACAGTCAAATGTAAATATCTGTAACCTGCCATTTAACTGTTTTGCCTTCTTGTGAAGATTTTTGCAAAGAGAAACAATTAAACGTGATTAAGCCCAGAGCCATGCGCACTGCGCTGTACTTCTGACTGTAAATGAGGGGGAAACGATTTAATCAGATCCTTTTCTTTTCAACATGGTTTAATGTAAAGTTTCATTCAGTACAAACTTTAGTTACACCGATCTAACGAGACAGAGCCTGGATTTGTATTCTGAACTGTTTAAACATGTTTAAAACGGAGACATGAGCGACGCGTCTAAAATTCGCACCTGCTCCGCTATTATGGAAATTAAACTAACAAGATGAATAAAATGAACTTAGTTTAGGCACTGACAACATCCCCCACACTTTTGAATATCTTGCAACGCGCCTGATCTAAAGACGTCGTCATGGTTTCCATTCAGATCAGGTGGAATTTCAGAGGCTGTATAGTCTAATGCTCTAACCTCACCTTTTCGTTTTGGTGTTTCTGTTATTTGTCTCTGGTCTCTCTGCCAGTCAACTCTGGTACTAATGCCTGATGCAACCTGTTCATGGTCACGAACTACCCAACAGGAGGAGTATATAAGAGGAGATCCATCCTACCTGACTAAACAGGACAGGTAAAGGTGTGAGGGTGACTGTAGAAAAGCCCTCAAAGTCTTGCGTTATGGGAACGAATTCCCTTTGTTACCTTTATTTTGTAGTTGGCCGGAAGTTTGCTCCGGAAGTCTGGCTAGATATAGAGATAAATTGGCTTTAGGTTCATATCTCTCGAGGTTTACGTAGCTCTAGGTTGTGTCCCGGGTTCCTCTCTGCGGTATGTTGCTGCCTGGGGGGTAGCACCGGGACATGGTCGAGTGTGTACGTGGATGAACACAGTAGCGGTTTTAGGCATGGGCAGACAGGGCAGTTGCCCGGGGCGGCATTTTTTCATGACACAAAAGGGGCGCACAAGCGCGGAGTAAAAAAAAAAAAAGGAAATCTGCGCCGCACCGAGGTTTTCTATTATCTGTCATATGACAGTGTCTGGATTGGAAACAGCAAGTTGGCGCCCCCTGCAGTTGCAGGCGCTCCTGCTGACTGAGAACGTTCACGTGCACCGTGTGTCTATGAAGAACAGGAAGGGGAGGGGTGCGGCGGGGGAATTCACCTCTGCGTCTTTCCCAAATGAAATGAGCGTGCAGGGGCTGAATCAACTGTATTAACATGGCTAAAGTCAATCACATCTTAACGTTCTTCCATTTTTCATTCATAATATCATAAACACAGGCCTATCATTCTTTCAGGTTTCTCTGAATTGTGTGAAATGGCCGAATAAAAAAAGGAAAAACAAAACGATTTTGTGGTCACCCCCCCATCAAGGTCAAATAGTTTAGTCCTGACTAAAGGAAACTTACTGAGTCAGGAGCCAAACAGAAGAGATGAACATAAAAAGGCTAAAACCACCAGGTGCCCGATTCAGGGGGAAAAAAAGAAAAAAGAGCAGAAAGATAAAGGTATGTAGCTCTCATGATGCATGTTTTCAATTTTTTGAACCAGTTAACTGGGATTTTAACTGTTAAATGCGGTCAACTAATTGCTAACAGAGCTAATAGGGCTGAAATATTTAAACGAATATTCAAATGGTTTGAAAAAAGTCCTTGAATCGTTTTTTACTGATTCAAACTAGGATTTGTTAAATGCTCACTGCAGCCTGTGGCCTGCCTGAACAACAACAAACACATGTTGATCATGTTCACATAATAATAAATGAAACCACTCTACAAGCAGAAGAAAACTCCCCAGTCACCACTAACTATCCTGTTTATTTATTGCAGATGGCTGCACTGATTATTTTTTACATGATTTGTTCTGTAAAAGTTGGCATTTTTGGTAGTCTACAGTTTTTTATGTCAGTTTAAATTACAATTTCAGAGGCAATTCTAAAATATTATGGATCATGAGATCTATTGGAGATCTACCCCAACTTTTGGACTGCTCTGCCAGTCACTGTGGCTCAAGCTGAGAGGAGCTTTTCAAAACTTGATCAAGTCATACCTGAGGTCACCTATGTTTCAGGGGCGGCTCACTAACCTGGCTCTGATTAGTATCAATCACTCAGTAGGGGAGCAGATTTCATGTGATGACATTATTGATGACGTTGCATCAAGGTTAGGTTTTAATTTTAGTTTGTGTTTTCTGTTCTAAGTGCAATGCTGTAGTGATTATCTTTAGTTTGTTATGTGTGAAATATTTTTGCTATTTAGAATATTTATTATCTATTATGTTCATATATTCTTAATATTTAGTTATTGTTTGTTTTTGTATATTTGATTCTATATATTTTGATACAGTATATAATGTATAGTGCTTTACATTCTGACAACTTCATAGTAATTAATGTAAATATGTGCAACTTAGAAAAATGAATGTTCAATAGTCGTTCTAATAAAACATGCCTGTTTGTAGAAAACATGCGTGTGTTCATGCAGGTGGGGTGGTGTGGTGGTGGTGGTGGTGGTGGTGGGGGGGGGGGGGGCGCTCAAAGGGGGCCTCGCCCGGGGAGTAATTCGATGTAGAACCGCCACTGGATGAACAGTAAGTGCAATGTTGGATTGATTATGGCTATCGGGTTAATTATTATGCATTTCCTGTCCCTGTGAAAACGCTGTTGATATACCTTACCTCGGGACCAATCGGGGCTGGTCTGCTGGCGTCTTGGTCATACGAGGAGGCATGAATGTGCTTTGTCTGATGAGTATACGGGAATGTAGAGAAGTATGGCGGTGTTGTTACGGTGCGGGAATGGGAGTTGGTTCAAAGTATCTGAGCTAACCCGCCACCGGAAGTACCCATGTCAGTAGGGAGAAAAAAAGCACCCTTTTGTTTAAAGAGAAGGAAGTTGACTGACGATGTCAAGGGTAACTTGACAAAGCTTAATATAGTGGCTTTATGTGAGCAGATGATGATGATTTAGTGACCTCTGACTGTTCAGTATGTTTATTAACTGATGATGTGGTGGCGGAAGGTTAATATTCTGATGTGTGTTAATTGTTTAATAAGGGTAAGTTATACATACGTTATATTTGTCATTCTGCAGGAAAACCACAACCATGAGCAATCATGTCTATCAGCTGCTATCCTGATTTACTTGTCCTAACCTATGGGCTATAATAAAGACGCCAGGTGCACAACCACAATTACAACTCGTCTTCTCTATATTCCAAGGGGCTTTAAGTGATGCTCTGGCCAGCATTCCCAGTGTAAAGCGAGTTTCAACCTTGGTCCAATGCTTTTACAGTCCGTTTACAGTGTGCCTTAATACAGTCACCTTTATCTCTGACCAGGATTTCTCTCCACATGATAATCATGCTGATCATGCACCTGATCCTCTCCAATCTTAAGGATATTCCTGATTACCGTAATGACTCTAAAAATAATCTCAGAAGTCTGTTGGGCTGTCACCTTCAGAAGTCTCATCGCCAACCATCAGTCTCCATTAGGTCACGTCTTCTGCATCCTCCACCATGTATTATTCGTTTTTTTCTATCAGAGCTCAAAGAGTCCAGCAGGTGGCGGTAGTGCACCTTTACGCTGGTCACCGACCACCGGAAGAAGCAGAAACCGGAAAGTGCTAGCCGAGCTAGCTTGTTCTGGTGTGTGAGGAGAATATTTGAGGCGGTTAGCTCTACTCCGTGAACTCTGGTGACCAAAGGTCCTCTTTTCCAGACTGGATCTGTCCTCAGCTGATCAGAGCCAAAGCGTTGGATCTTTAATCTCCTGCGTTGTTCTGAAGCAGCATCTTAATCAGCTCTCCTGCTTTGTTTCTATTGCAGCTGTTAGCTAAACACGGCTAAAGAAAACCTGCTACCACTTCAGGATCTGGGACTGATTCATCGTGTGTTCTTCACCACCTGGACCTGGACAGCATGGACACAGGTACTGGTGGATGAATGAATATATCATCACTGCATGGTGGGACATTACAGTGCCTCTCCCATGAGGCGTTATCATTAAAAAATGTCCGTGTTGTGTTTTAGTCTGCTGCAGCAGCTCGGTCCGAACCTCTCTGGTTCTTTCTTCACAGAGGAGAGAAGCTCCAGAGCTTTTGAACTATTGAACTAACTTTAAATTTAACACAGCAGGACTTCAAGACGAGGAGGCAGTGATTGAATTTGATCTTTGTTTACTAAAATGATCAAACAAATGGTAAAAGACAACTCAGTTGAAACTAAATAGAATTAAAAACCTGAAATCGAAATAAAATAAAAAATAATGAAAAATGCTAAACACTTAAAACACTTTGATTGGTTAAAGCAGCTCTCTGCTGTGGCTCCCAGTGTTTTCTTTACTGTGGGAAACCGGTAATAATGGCTCTTTGATGGGAAAAGGTTGCCGACCCCTGATATAGATGGTAAAGTGTGGTTATACTGCATTTCTACAGTTTTAATTCAATTCAATTCAAAAATACTTGAATAATCCCAGAGGGAAATTGATTGCTGTAGTAGCTCAGAATAATAATAATAATCAAGTCATCAAAGAGTTGTTGTATATTAATTCAAGTTTCAATTCAAGTTTATTTATATAGCGCCAAATCACGACAAGAGTCGTCTCAAGGCACTTCACATAATAAACATTCCAATTCACAGTTCATTAAGCCAATTATAAATAATGTTTCCTCTATAAGGAACCCAGCAAATTGCATCAAGTCACTGACGAGTGTCAGTGACTATACAGCAATCCTCATACTGAGCAAGCAGTGGACAGTGGAGAGGAAAACTCCCTTTTAACAGTAAGAAACCTCCAGAGGATCCTGGCTCAGTATAAGCAGCCATCCATCACGACTCACTGGGGATCGAGAAGACAGAGCAGACACACACACACACACACACACACACACACACACACACACACACACACACATACACACACACACACACACACACACACACACACACACAAAGTAATGTGTCTATAGTTATATTGTGATTTCTTAGTAAATGTTCTATTTGGTTAGAGATAAACTTTATTGTATTTATCCTAGTGGATCTATAATTAAACGGATAAACTAGTAGTAGCACATCCAACGTCAAGGAAAGCAAACAGTTATTATCAGGAGAGGGAGAATGTTTAAGTGGTTAGCAGCAGTGTGCTAGATGATGGCCCCCTCCATGAGGCCACCACAGCTCAGCAGAACATCATTGTAGCTTCTTTTGGGGAGAAAAACACTTAGAGAAAAAATAAAGTTAACAGCTGAAATTGCAGAAAATAATACAGTTAAAGAGCAGATTGTAGAAGAAAGTAGTAGAGTGTGAAAAGTGGTCAGTGTATCCTCCAGCAGTCTAAACCTATAGCAGCATAACTACAGAGATAACTCTGGATAACCTAGCCTTTTTAGATGGAGTCATGTTGGAGGCAGGGCAAGGGAGAGCTGTCTTTATTGACTGTACACTCCACCTCCCTCTGCTCCCCCACCTGTCCAGATCTAGGCTATCATCAGATTTTAACAAAAGGCCCTATCAAATAAAAATGTTTTAAGCCTAGTTTTAAAAGTAGACAAGGTGTCTACTTGTCCTCACGGACTAAGGCTGGGAGCTGGTTCCACAGGAGAGGAGCCTGATAACTAAAAGATCTGCCTCCCATCCTAATTTTAGATTTTTTGGGAACCACCAGTAAACCTGCAGTCTGAGAGCGAAGTGCTCGGTTAGGAACGTATGGAACAATCAAATCACTGATGGAGCTTGATTATTAAGAGCTTTATATGTGAGAAGGAGGATCTTAAAATCTATTCTGAATTTAACAGGTAGCCAATGTAGGGAAGCTAAGACAGGAGAGATATAATCTCTCTTTTTAATTCTCATCAGAACTCTAGCTGCAGCATTTTGGACAAGCTGAAGACTTTTAACTACATTCTGTGGACTTCCTGAGAGTAATGAATTACAGTAATCCAGTCTTGATGTAATAAATGCATGAACTAGTTTTTCAGCATCACTCCTGGAAAGTATGCTTCTAATCTTAAGAATATTCCGAAGGTGGAAAAAGGAAATCCTACAAACTTGTGAAACCTGGGATTTGAATGACATGTCCTGGTCAAACATAACACCAAGGTTCCTTACTTTGTTCTTGGAGATTAATGTAATGCCATTCAAGTCAGGTGATTGGCTAAGCAATTTCCTTTTCTGGATTTCTGGTCCAAAGATGAGAACTTCCGTCTTGTCTTGATTTAAAAGCAAAAAGTTTAGAGTCATCCAATTTTTTATGTCCTCAAGTAAAGCCTGTAATCTACCCAACCGATTAGGTTCATCAGGGTTAATGGATAAATATAGCTGAGTATCGTCAGCATAACAGTGGAAGTTTATCCCATGCTGTCTAATGATTTTACCAATTGGGAGCATATATATATATAGTAAAAAGAATTGGTCCAAGCACTGAACCCTGTGGTACTCCGCAAGTAACCCTGGAGTATGAAGACGATTTGTCATGTACATTTACAAAAGGAAATCTGTCAGACAGGTAGGATTTAAACCAGCATAACGCTGCTCCTTTAATCCCTACAATATGTTCAAGTCTTTCTAAAAGAACATTGTGATCAACTGTGTCAAAGGCAGCACTGAGATCTAACAAGACTAGAACAGACACAAGATTCTTATCTGAGGCCATGAGAATATCATTTGTAACTCTCACTAATGCAGTTTCAGTGCTGTGATACTCTCTAAAACCAGACTGAAATTCCTCAAACAGAACATTAGTGTTTAAATGCTCACATACTTGGATGGCCACTATTTTCTCCAGGACTTTGGATAAAAATGGAAGGTTAGATATTGGTCTATAATTCATCGGGTCATCTGGATCCAGAGAAGGCTTCTTAACTGAAGGTTTGATTACAGCAACCTTAAAATCTTGTGGTACATACCCATTTACTAAGGATAGATTGATTATATCTAGAATGGGGGCAGTAACCAAAGGAAATGCTTCTTTAAATAATTTGGTTGGGATTGGATCCAAAATGCAAGTTGAAGGTTTAGATGAAGCTAAAATTTTTGAGAACTCTGAAAGCTCAACTGGATCAAAACGGTTCAAGCACAGATGAGGTTCTAAAGTCACCTCTGATGCTGCCTCACTTACTGAGGAAGAAGAAGTCGCATTAGGGAGGATGCTAAAGATTTTGTTTCTAATAGAATTAATTTTACTTGTAAAAAATCCCATGAAGTCATTGCTGCTGAGGGCTAAGGGAATAGATGGCTCAGAGCTATGATTCTGTGTAAGTTTGGCATTTGTACTGAAAAGAAATGTAGGATTATGCTTATTCTCCTCAATTAATGCTGAAAAATAAGCAGTTCTAGTTTGTTGAAGCTTATTTTTATAAAGCACAAGACTATTTTTCCAGGATAGGTAGGCCTCCTCATGGTGCGTCGAGCGCCATGTTCTCTCCAATTTCCTAGAGTTTTGTTTTAAGGCTCGTAAATGACAATTAAACCAGGGAGCCAACTTCCTGTCCCTAATTACCTTCTTTTTTAAAGGGGCAACATCATCTAATGCCACACGTAAAGAGGAATTAACATGATGAACTAAGGCATCAATTTGTGAGGGGTTAGAACTGAGAATATTGCCCTCTGCTACGTTCCTCTGAGATGCTGAGGACAGTAAAGATGGAACAGTTGATTTAAAAGATGCAACTGCGTTGTCAGATAGAGACCGACTATAGTGAAATTTACTTTCATGTCCCGAGAACTCAGTTATAAAAAACTCAAAGGTTATCAGAAAGTGGTCCGAGAGGACTGGATTATGTGGAAAGATCGTTATTTCCTCACACTCAATGCCATAAGTCAGCACAAGGTCCAATGTATGATGGCAGTAGTGGGTGGAGCTATGTATGCTTTGAGTAAAACCAATTGAGTCTAAGATATTACTAAAGGCTACATTGAGGCAATCATTTTCAATGTCCACATGAATATTAAAATCCCCCACCACAATGACCTTATCAGTATTTAGCACCAAATCTGATAAAAAATCAGAGATCTGATCCAAAAACTCAGAGTAAGGGCCTGGTGGACGATATAAAACTACAAACAAGAGTGGTTTTACAGTTTTGCAATCTGGATTAGGAAAACTAAGAATAAGATGTTCGAACGAACTGTAGCTATTAATTGGTAAGGGACTGATTAATAAGTCCGAATGAAAAATGGTTGCCACTCCTCCTCCTCGCCCTGTACTTCGAGCAATATGATGATTTAAATAATTTGAAGGAGTCGACTCGTTTAAGCTAACACAGTCCTCTTGCTGCAGCCAGGATTCTGTGAGAGAGAGCAAAGAGATCTGATTATCACAAATCAAGTCATTAACTAACAAAGTCTTAGAAAAAATGGATCTAATGTTCAACGACCCACATTTAATTTTTCTAGTTTTCTGCTCAGTTGAGTTTGTTCTAATATTTCTGAGATTTCCATGGTTTGCTTTATTAAGCCTGTTATTTAATCTGTGTGATTTTGGCCGTGGGCAGGACACTGTCTCAATGGGGTAGTGGGTGGGTAACAGTACAGAAGCTGCAGAGGGGTGTGTTAAACTACGACTCTGCTTCCTGGTCTGGACCCTGGGTTGTCATGGAGGACTAATAAAACTGGCCATATTCCTAGAAAGAAGACCTGCTCCATCCAAAGAGGGATGGATGCCGTCTCTCCGCATCAGACCAGGTTTTCCCCAAAAAGTTTTCCAATTGTCAATGTAGCCCACGTTGTTTTCATGACACCGCCTAGACAGCCAGCGGTTGAAGGACAGCATGCGGCTAAACATGTCGTCACTGGTCCGATCAGGCAGGGGGCCAGAGAAAATTACGGAGTCCGACATTGTTTTGGTAAACTTACACACCGAAGCAACATTAATTTTAGTGACCTCCGATTGGCGTAACCGGGTGTCGTTACCAGTGTTGGGAGTAACGCCGTTTAAGTATAACGGCGTTTCTAACGGCGTTCTTTTATAGGTAACGGAATAATCTAATTAATTACTTTTCCCGACGTTGCAACGCCGTTACCGTTACTGGGGGCGGAAGGTTGTGCGTAACTATGTGCTTGTCGAACGTTGAGCAACAGTGTGAGGCTTTCTGACCGCCACACTTCAGCTGCAGCCTGGGAGAGAGAGGTGTCGGTGATGCACTTACGATGATGATTGGCCGGGTGGGCGGAGACCCTCACGGTCTCATTCGCTGCATGCTCATTCGCTGCATGCTGTAGTGTAGACACAGCAAGTGATGGTAATAACGCCGTTTAAAATAACCACGTTAATAAAAAAATATTTCTTTCTGTAACGAGCAAACTAATTAATTACCGCCTTCTTTTAACAAAACGATCGTTTCTGTTACTGATAAGGAAATGCGTGCGTTAAGCTGCGCGGTGTGTTGAAGCTGTCATCAGCTGATCAGGAGCTAAAGAGGTAGATGTTTTCATCCAAGAGCATCACGGCCTGTGAAGAACGAGGAAGACATGATGAATAGTCTACGGCTGCAGACCCGCAGATTCGCTGCTGCAGGTGGGAATCTGCAGCCGTGCCCTTCT
This sequence comes from Nothobranchius furzeri, assembly GCF_043380555.1. Taxonomy (NCBI): domain Eukaryota; kingdom Metazoa; phylum Chordata; class Actinopteri; order Cyprinodontiformes; family Nothobranchiidae; genus Nothobranchius; species Nothobranchius furzeri. Next base: position 90,546,723 of record NC_091742.1, on the reverse strand, counting down.
TGGCGTGACAGCGGGACGTCCCGAAGGTCCGCTCACCTGTTCACCGCTCAGACGTCCTGATCTTCTGCCTTCCTAGATCATCCAGCTGTAACCTGTTTCTGATCATGTCTTTAGTCCCGCTACAACACTGATGCATCAGTCTCAGACGTCATGGAGCTCAGGTGTTATCAGAACTACCTGTGTGTGTTTACCACCCAGCTTCAGCTCTTCTGTGGTTGGGTCTGACCCACGTTAGTACATTTAAATCCTCCATCAGATTTGTGTCTCTTCTAGTGTCATTTTAAAGGATATTTATTTATTTAACCATTACTAGATTACTAGCAACAGAAATGCTGCTAAAAACACACAATTATGTGAAGCTGGAAAAATTAGAATACTGTGCAAAATTACATTTATTTCTGTAATTTAACTAGACTGAGAGACCATTTAAAGGCTGGGGAACCTTTACAGGTGTTTCTATTTGCAATTTTAAATTTTAGCTGATTGGAGTATTGTTAAATATCACACAGTGACCTTTTAATAGTCTAGATTAGTGTAATGTTCCCATTAGTAGTTCCTCCTGTTAAGTGCTTATTTATTTAAATTATTCAGGTTTTTAAAAAAACATTTGAACATACATTTTTTTATGTTCCAGTCATTAGTCATTTATATTTTACTATTGTAGTAATTCTTGCAGTCTTTAATGAAAAAGGTAACTAAGTAGTTATTTTTGTTGGTAATTAGTTACTTTTATGATCAGTAACTACAACTAATTACTTTTTTAAAGTAACGTTCCCATCACTGTTCAAAACCAACCGGCCAGCCGGGCCGGTAACTCTGAATATTTACCTGCCCCGCCAAGAATCTACCGGCCCCGCTGGTCAGCTGCCAAAACGAACTGAACTGTTTTAAATGTAATAAACCTTTTATTTTGTACACATTCACAAACATAATAACGTATTCAAGTTAGAATTTGTTTGTTCCCTCAACAAAACTCGATTTTGTTGTTGCATACTTCCGGCATACAATACAGTACATCACCAACTCCGCTTTGCTGTACTCGAGCCATTGGCTGTGTTCGAGATGAGCCAGTTCTGCGCAGATTAGACCAGCGGTGATCGGTGAGCAGTGCATGCCGGTGTCGGTACAAGATTTGCTCGGGTGCAAGATCGGCTCGGGGTCCGTTGACTGCTGATGACGTCAAAGTAGTTGATTGGCTGAACATGAACCTTACGGAATTAAGGAATCATGTTACGTTGTTATCACGTTACGTTGGTCCAGGCAAATCTTTCTTTTGGAAAGATGGACAACTTTTACAAAGAAATCCATCATTACCTCTTTGAAAATACACTTTTAGCATAGAGCTGCATGTATATTAGGGCTGAATGATTAACTGCATGTGCAATTAAATTGTGATGTGACAAAAGGAGATTTTCTAATCGCAAAGGCTGTAATTTGGCAGCGAGTGGTTAGCGCAATGCTAATATACGTGGAAAAACCCATAGGAATGCTAATGCTAATATCACCGATTACATTATTACAAATTATGAATTAGAAACGTGCCAAATGATTACATTTGGAGTCTAATAGAAAGTAAAACTACCATCAATCAAATAAGTACAGACAGGTATTTTAGTAAAGCCAGAAAACGTTTAACTCCAGAGTTTTGGCTAGCAGCTATGAGCGTAACTGAACTACGTATGGACAAGACGTCAAAAACTACCGTAAATCCTCTAATACAGGCCGGTATTCAATTAAAGGCCGGGTCTCCAATTGTGGCCGGTGTCAGAGTTAGTTTAGGTAAATAATGGCCGGTCTCTTATTGTGGCCGGGTGGAATGTAGTAACAAGCAAGTATGAGCGTCCCGGTGGCAGGGTTATAGTCCCCAAATCAACCAGCAGTAGGCAGTAGAGGTTCACGCAGACCTTTATTAAGCTTTTTCTTCAACGCTTTGTAACGCTACAGACACGATCCTCTATCACGCTCCTACCACACAGAGTCACGGTGTCAGTTAACCATGCTAATTTAACCCACTCAACAGAACACACATCACCTTCCCTGTGGCTTACATAACACTCACACAACACGCAAATCAGCACATAGGAACTAGCAGAATGATAGGAAACACATATGACACAATACCCAGAATGCACCTGGCTTACAACCCCAGCCAGGTCATTACACTATCAAGTTCAAAGAGAACATGCTGATTATGCTGCAGAACACTCTGGAGAGCAGCAGTAGGGGGTGTATGAACTAGTCGACTTCACTATAGTGACTTTTTATGCCTGTCGTCGACTAGTCGCTGTCACGTGATAATGACCGGCAAGATGCAGCCCTCGGAAAAGACAGCAGCCTGCTGTCAGCAGGTGACAGGCTCCTGCGCTCAGGGGGTGGGGGGGGGGGGGGGGGGGCAACGCGCTGTGCCAGACCGTAGGCACTGACACGCGATCGTTCATGTCGGTTCATTTCCTTTAATGTTTTCTGTCTTTTATTTGCGTCTGATGTGTATCGCTGCTGTGGAGCGGGGCGCATCAACTTGTCCCTGATGCGGCCGGCAAGCAGGGAGCGCTCCGCTGTTTTCGCGGTTGGTAGATCTGCCTCCTGAGCACGGCCATAGTAACCAGGGGCGTAGCACCAAATTCTGGGCCCTAGGTACAAGTCTTCTAGGTGGGCCCCCATGCTCAATTACTTAATATCTCTCTGACACATTTTTTGTCATGCTATAAGACAAGATAATAAATATGATCTTAGTTTAATCTCTATATTGAGCAAATACAAATGCCAGCATAATAAAAGTGAAATGCCAAGACTTCACATATAATTATTTTTATTTGCCAACAATGTGTTCAAACAAAAATCCTGGAATTTATTTTCCTGTAAATGCCCACTGACGGGTCTTCATGTTAGCAAAATCACTTATGAGATCTTTAAAGTCCAATCCTTTGGCTAATTGGCTTTCAATAGAAAGAAGAACTAGGCTGTTCAGTCTATCCTGGGACATTGTTGATCTCAAATAATTTTTCACCAGTTTCAGTTTGCTAAAAGCCCGTTCACCCCCAGCAACAGTCACAGGCAGTGTGCAAAAAATCCTCAGTCCAATACAAACTTCTCCAAAAATGCTCTGTAATTGCATCCTGTAGATGGCATTAAGCAGCTCAAGAGGAGACTGAATGTGTGGAAATGTGGCACCATATATTGTTCTCAGGTGTAGCATCTCATTCTCCAATTCAGCTGTGAGATCCTTGTAATATTTTCTCATCAGTGCCTGGCATGATGTCTTCATCTGCTCTTCAGTCATGTCTGTCATGGTTCATGATGTTAAGCTTTGCTAATACTTATATGTATTGATATATTAAATACATATGACATGAAATAAACCAGGTTCTCTCTGTGAATGTAATGCACTCTAAATTTTATAATCCCTGCATTATCAGCCAAATTATAAGATTGTCCGTTTTCAAGATCAAATATAAAGAAATTTAAAATAGGCTTAAAATATCTAACCAAGTCAATAACAATCCTCTAACACCAGTGTCGTCATGCTATACGAAAAACAGTGGCAGCTTCTCATTCCTGAGATTACCACGAATCCATCGATACCAAGTTTGTCCTGGTCCATGACTGGGAAGGAGCTGAAATATCCACACAGAGTGAACCTGTTTTTACTGCGAGGTCCGCGAATTAATTGGCGGCGGCCGCCCGCGATAATAATTCTGATTTTATATATATATATATATATATATATATATATATATATATATATATATATATATATTAGGGATGAGCGAGTACACCACTATCTGTATCTGTACTCGGAATGGGCGTGGCATAACCCGGAAGTGGGCGTGGTTTAACCGGAAGTGGACATGGTTTACATCAATGTATTATTTTAAGTCTGAAATTGATATGGATTGATCAGAAGTTGCTATGTGTATTGTTTATTTGAAAACTATTTACAGAGCAGCCTCAGAAGTGAGATTAAATATTTTTGATCACAATAGTAAAGAAACTATTACAGAAAAAGTGTTTCAATAAAATCAGAACATTAATATTTGAGTGCATGGATTAATACATCTGAACCCATGCAGTAGGAACTAGGAAATATGAAATGCTAGAACCAGACACAACTTTATATATTTTTTTTTATTTTAATTTGATTAAACTGATTTTTTTCTTAACGTTCTTGGCATTTTCCCACACAAAGTTTAACAAAGAAATGTTGATTAATGTGTGTGTGTGTGTGTGTGTGTGTGTGTGTGTGTGTGTGTGTGTGTGTGTGTGTGTGTGTGTGTGTGTGTGTGTGTGTGTGTGTGTGTGAGAGAGAGAGAGAGAGAGAGAGAGAGAGAGAGAGAGAGAGAGAGAGAGAGAGAGAGAGAGAGAGAGAGAGAGAGAGAGAGAGAGAGAGAGAGAGAGAGAGAGAGAGAGAGAGAGAGAGAGAGAGAGAGAGAGAGAGAGAGAGAGAGAGAGAGAGAGAGAGAGAGAGAGAGAGAGAGAGAGAGAGAGAGAGAGAGAGAGAGAGAGAGAGAGAGAGAGAGAGAGAGAGAGAGAGAGAGAGAGAGAGAGAGAGAGAGAGAGAGAGAGAGAGAGAGAGAGAGAGAGAGAGAGAGAGAGAGAGAGAGAGAGAGAGAGAAAAAATTAAAAACCCCACCGGAGCGGAGGTAGTGACAACAGCACGTCAGCTCTGTCTTGTCAAATGCACCATGTCAGTTATGAAAAAAGTAACTTTAAATATTCAACCGAAAAAGAGGCGAGCTGAAGAAAACCTAGGGAAAACTGAAGAAACGTGAGCAACAGTGAAGCCATCACAGCGCGATCCGTTACTGTCTGCGTGTGTGCGTGGATGAGCCGGCCGGACTGAGCTCCCGGTCGGCTAGAGAGTTTTGTAAGTAGGGAGGGGCGGGCGCTCTATGTGACTGGCCAATCACAGAGCGTGAAGACAGTCAGTTACCCAATGAAGATTTTCCTTCAGCACGATTACAGATAATGACTCGTTTTACTAGTTTCATGCTCGTATTCGTCAAAAATGCGTTATCCGTACCGGATACTCGTCTGAAATGAGTATCCGGCTTATCCCTAAAATTAGTGTTTTCACTGATAACACTAATTAATTTATATTTGATCTTGATGGTGAAACTAAAGGTGTTTAACACTGAACACCTAACATGAATGCAGCTTCTGAGAGCTAGCTAATATCAGCTAAAACTGTGTTCTGCTGCTGCTGCTCACCTTCCTTCTACTTGCTTCTGTTCAATTAACTTTTCCTCCTTCTCCTTCTTTTCTTTTCTTTTCTTTTCTGGAAGCCAGATTTCCCTTTCTTGGGAAAAGACATGACTGACTCTCCTGCCTCCAGCTCTGGCTGTCGGCATCTGCGATGTCTCATTAGCACATGCAGACGGGCAGCCCCTGGCCGCTGGTGTGGACTAAACCACTTTGCACATTTTTAAGGGGTGATAGATGCCTCAGAGATTATTCAGTTATTATTTTTAAGGCGAAATTCTGTTTCTTAACCTCTTTATCCAGGTAAAGGGAAATTTATTAAGACATTAAGTAAGTTGGGGGAAAAAAACAACAACAATAAAACATTTTTATTCAAAGCTGTCTCAGGGCCCCTCCCTGCAGTGGGCCCTGGGTAAACGGTACCCTTTCCCCCTCCAGTCCAACGCCCCTGACAGTAACAATCAGGTGTCGCCACCTCAAAAACTAATTTAACACGCGATCGTTCATGTCAGTTCATTTCCTTTAATGTTTTCTGTCTTTTATTTGCGCCTGATGCGTTTGCTGCATGCTGTGGAGCGGGGCGCTGCGCGCATCACCTTGTCCTCCGACGCACTGATCACTGATACGGCCGACAAACAGCGAGCACTCCGCTGTTTTTGCGGTCGGTAGATCTTTTAGAACTGCAGTTCAAAGGTAACTCATGAGGTGAATATATATGAACCCAGGTAGCAGTTTTTCTTTAGGATTGAGAGGAGATGCAGGAAGATAATAAACAGACAGGACAGAAAAATAGTCAAAATAAAAACAAGTTAGTTTTTGTACCTGCTGTTGCAACAAACAGACACCATTGAAGGTCATCAGAAGTGAGGAACAGAAAATGAAATAATTATTTTAATGTTTAGAGCAGCAGGAACTCCGAGAGGCTGCAGGCGCATCAGTGAGTTTGCGGCCGCTGCGCAGGGGGAGGGGGGAGAGGGCTAAAGCAGGGGGAGGGGGGAGAGGGCTAAAGCAGGGGGAGGGGGGAGATGGCTGAAGCAGAAACTACCGTTGTTAAAAGAAATGTGTTTAACTTCGAAAATGTGGGCGCAATTTTAATTGTCAAAAACTCCAATGAACATTAGTTCATTTTGCTCAAATGGAAATAGAGGCCTGCCTCTAATACTGGCCCTCCTTCCAATAAAGGCCTGGAGCTTGATGAGCTTGAGTCAAATAGAGGCCCGGGCCTGTATTAGAGGATTTACGGTAAACACAAAATTCTTCAATAAACGGGACACACTTCTTTCCACCAAATACAATTTCACAGGTGTTGCTAATACCTATGATCCTTCAAGGGATGTGCTCAAAGAGGAGTTCAACATAATGAATACCATATAGTGTTTTATTTTACAAATACCATTATAAACACAAATTTAAGTCTTAAGAAACATTTTAATAACGAAACTGCTAAATTCTTCCCAACAGTATAGATGTGTACTGTATTTTGTCCGAGTGGGTTTGCCGTACTTTGACATCATCGGCAGTCAAAGGACCCCGAGCCGATCTTGCACCCGAGCAGATCCTGTACGGACACCGGTTAGATTTGTGTCCGACTTAACGCCGACTTGCTCTGACGTCATGCATACGTAGGCAACGATAACCTCGTGAGATCAAGGCGGCCGCAGATTTTGGAGCAAGGCGCTGCAATTGCTCTCCCTTGGCTGCAAAAACTAGATGACGGGAAATGCCTGGCTCTCACCTGATCTAAGATCTGATTGGTTCACATTTTGATCCAAACATCCGGTGGTAGAACATGAAATGTTAGTTGGTCACATGTATTCTGTAAATCATGTTATGTTGATGATGACAACTATATAGGCCATAAAGAGAAATGTGTTTTGTTTTCTTTTGTCACGTTTCCTATGATCACACTGAAGCTGCAGCTGATAACTTTTACTTATTATTACAGTCATGTCTTCATATGGAATATATGATATCCACAAGCACGTGAGGATGTGTTTCAGCTGCTAACAGGATCCAGAATTAAAATTGAACAAGTGTGAACGCTAGCACGATATCTTCAGCCATCGTCACCCCCGAGCTACACATGTAGGGAAATCTGTCCGACTTAAACACCGGCTTTCAGCCACTCCCCCTGCTGCTTCCGTCGGCTCTCGTCACGGCCATTCTCTGCGCCTCCCATCTTCTTTAAACTGCCAAGAATCATTCCACCTACGCACACGATTCTCTGCTTCATACCGTTTCGAACTGTCTCGCTTCTCCTCACCAGTTTTAACGCGTTTTGAGGGAGATTTCATCAAGAAATCCCATCCCTGTGGCGGCGCCATCTTCCTGCGTGCTTGTGTGTTTCTAGCGTGGTTCCACTTCGTCTTTAATAGTGAATTTATAGTTCACGTGACTATAACTAGAATCGTGCAGTACGTGCACGAATCGTACAAGTGCAGTACGTGGCTAGAGGCGCACAGGTTCACACGCGCGAAACGAAAACTGCGGCTTTCTACAGGGCGCGGCCATGATGTAGGTGAAAGCCGGTGTGTAATTGACAAAAAAGGCTTGGGCTCCACCTGGGCGGTAAGTCGTCAAAAATTTACCGCCCAACGAGAAAATTTAGCACCATTGGCGCTCGGGCGCTTTAAAGGTCCACCCCTGATCAGAGGAGGATGGGATATCTGAATGGCTGGGGACAGGCAAGGAGGATGCTTGGTTTGTTCCTGAACTGAAAGAGCAAGTAACGTCTAAATTAACTTTTTTTTGCTGATGAACTGTATAAATGAGTGTCTAATAGTGTTTTAAATGTGTGCATTCTTTATTTTAGCATTTTGGTGCATTTTCTTTAAAAATTAAAAATTCTGTCTAAAAACCACAGTAATGCGCCACCTTCAGCTGAAAACATAGAATTTGAGTCATTTTGAATAAATTTTAGCCAATGGCTAAAGAGTAAAGTACTACGTAAACCAGTAGAGTACTACGTAGCAGCTCCGTGCCAAAGTTATAAAAGCAACGAGCGTCTCGGCCACGCCCTGTGGCGAGTGGGAGTTGGATTTGCAAGCGAGTGTAGGAGGTCAGCGGTAGTTCAGCATTAGCATATAGCATTAGCATATCCTAGTCTTTAGCATATCTTTTAGTGTTATAAATACTTATTTAGTGTTAGCTTGGCTGTTGTATATTATAGTTTAGTTAGTGTTTGGCTGTTAGTGTAATTGGGAAAGTATTTCGGGTTTAGTGTTCCATATCGTCTTAGTATTGGTGAGTAGGTGTAGTGTAGTATGGTTGCGGTGACTCTGTGGGCATTTTACCCGCGATTCTGCACGTCTCCGTTTGAAGAGGGAGGCTGTGCCCACCGTGGCTCTTCCGCGATTTAGATGCAGCCCACCGACTCTGCTCCCCCACCACGGCGGGCTCCAGTCTGAGGTGAGTCAGCTAAATAAACGTTTTAACATCTTCTAAAGACAATTCCCTACCTAAATGCAAAGTCTGAGAGACGTGGTTCACTTCCTTTAGCTAGTCAGTCGGCAATTCTGCAACAGTGACTCTAACTGACGCAGCACTTGTTGACAACATTACAGCGTGAAATCCAGCTTGTGACCCGGTTCTGTGAGGAATTCTGTTCAGGAGGTCGCATTTCAGGCTCTCCACATCATGTGTGACTGACTTTTACGTTATAACAACGATCACACACTAGGAATGTTATAAAGCGCCTATATAGGAGATTCTTTTGTATATTATCTGACTATAAACTCCAACAACAATGTGCTTCTATTTTTTTTTCCAGGCTAAATCTACCCAAGACACTGGCTGTCAGACTGATTTAGCTGCATGAATGTACTTGGCCAGGCTGATGTGAAACCTTCCCTGTAGCAAAGGTGAATTATTTTTAATAATCTTCTATGCAAACATTTTATTATCACCTTCTAGTTTTAATTTGTTTTACAGATTATTTTTACACGTGATTTTATGCTCTTTTAAACATTTATAAATGTGCTGCTTCTTTGTTTTTACATAGCCAGTCAGAATGGAGTTCACAGCCGCAGTGTGTCTGGTGACCCACGGGGACCATGATGAAAATTCATCTTCCAGAAGGTCCCAGAGCGTCCAGACCCCCTGAAAAGACCAAGGTGTGAGGTGTCTGCTGTTGATTCCAGCTTCCACCTCAGTGACAGTGCAAGCTCAGTGAACTGTTCAAGGTAAAAAAAAAAATTAAAACATTTCAGAATTTTTAAGATATTAACAATTAAATAAGTATGTGATGACATCATGACGGAGGCTACTGATTCTTCCCGTGACACTTGGTGGTGACGTGTAAGCTGATTCTCCTGGAAAATAACTTTTACATTAAATATTTTGTTTTTGCTATCAAAAGTAAATTAACTAATAACCTGCATTATTGCAGGACATTCAGCAAAATATGGACTCTGCACCATGAGGCAGGCACACATTAATATTCTATAAGAGCACATAAGGTGAGCAACACCACATACACTGTCCTGAATTTGTTTTCTTTCTGCATCTCATCATTAGCCTGGCTGATCACCTGATAACTCCTGTCATCTGGTTATGACAGCACGAGGATGTCCTCACACACCTGTAACCTATCAGCTCATCTGGCAGAATAGAGAGAGAAGAGACAACACCACATCTCCTGTTCCTGGAAAGCCTTCAGCCTTCCTTCGATGACTGAGAACCTCCATCAGCTCTGTCTCCTGTCTGCCTACAATTATTATAATAAATATTGTGTTTGACAAGTTTTTTGTGCTGCCAAATATCTCATTTAGATTCCAGTTTTGATATTTTAATGGATATTTATAAATTACATTGATTATCACATTGTTGCATGCTTAACTAGCTCTATTGTGATGATCAGGAACTTCCAGAAGAATGTGCCTTTCAATGACTCTTTCCCCCTTATTTGTTATATTAATTAAATAAATCTCAATTTATATATTTCCTGTTTTTGTTCATGTCCATAAATACTTAAACATGCTTGAAATTAGAACGAGCTTTTAACAGTGAGGTGCTAGTTTAATTAATCACAATAGCTAGTTAAACATGCAATGCATTGGGGTGCTGGGTTTGTAGCTTAGCGACAACGGAACTGATGGCGGCATCACATGCATTTTCAGCAATGGCTGAAGGTGGAATATAAATGGTTGCCAAGACAACACTGGTGAACTCTCTTGGCAAATAATATGGGCAACAACTTACTGCCAAGAGTTCAACATCTGGTCTGCAGAGATGACATTTCACTGAAACATGACATGGATGGCACCGTCTGTTGTTGACAAGCACTGCCACTCCACCTCCTTTTCTTTTCCCGCTCCTATTCAGATCTCTGTCTGCTCGTACAGTCAGGAATCCTGGCAGAGAGATGCGGGAATCAGGGATATGGTCCTGCAGCCACGTCTCAGTGAAACACATAACACTACACTGCCAATACTCTGGCTGTTCTTGAAAGGGCTTGGAGTTCATCCATCTTGTTGGTCAGTGATCTCACATTGCCCATTATGATCGATGGAAGAGATGGTTTGAATTTCTTCTTTCTCTGTCTCCGTTTTTCTCCCACTCTGCACCCACGCTTCTTGCGTTTTAGCTCATTTGGGATTTGTGGCTTCAGTTGAGGTATTATTTTAGCCTTCCCAATGTTAATCAGCTACTCCCGATTGTAAACCAGCTTGTTGCCATGGTTACACATCATAACAAATGCTCAAAAAGTGAAAAAATAGCAGTAAAAATCCTCCAAGATATAGTCAACAGAGCTACTCCAACATGCAGCCACCCAGAGCAGCGCAGTTCCAGAACATGCTTTAATGCTCCGTCTGACCACTATCTTTAACACCTGTTGAGAGGAAAAGTCACATCTTTATTTTTGCAGCCTTCAGGCCTTTCTGCAGACCCATTCTTCTGAAGTGTGAACTGTTGTGGTTTCCTGTCCCCCCTTCTCACACATATGGCCTCATTGTCTTTTCCTGTTCTTCTTTCAGACATGCAGTCCTTTTTAGACCTCCTGCTCTGGTTTCTGAGAAGTCAGCATTCACACCTCTGGCATCTTGGTTCCGTTGGACCCAGTCAGCTTGTTCCACAGAACTGAGTGCAGAGCAGGGAGGGGGGCAGTGGAGGCAGGGCAGAAGCCCACACACACACCCAGAGTCAGGGGCGGAAGTGCTGAGAGTGGGGACCAGTGTGGGCTGCGGGTCAAAGGTTTACACACACACCAAGAGGAGCTGAGCTCAGGCCTGTGCAGGAGTGGAATGGCAGGTGGTCAAAGGTTTACACTGAGGGAGACTATCTTAGGCTTGATTTATTTTATCAACAAGCCTGAGACTAGTCTCGCTTCAACAGAAAGCCTGTTAATCGTGTTAATAAGCGAAGGGCATTTAATTTGCTTTAACAACATATTTACGCAGATAGGACTTTACAGTCGCCCAGAATATTTTATTGAGGATGTTTTTTATTCTGAAACCAGGTCTGTATGACCGACGTCACCTCGTCTTTAGAAGCACCTGCAGCCGCTGATATCAGAAATGGGGATCCGCGCTGCAACATAAGCAATTAATCCATTCCACATATTTCCAGTAGAGCACGTTTGCTGAAAGATTTGTGCAATAATCAGATTTTATTTTACTTCCACAAAATGCTAATTTTACATGAGATATTACGAGAACCGGGGAAGGCTTGCCATCAAATTAGAAATCCGTCCCTTGTTAATTACAAGTCAGGCTGGGCAGCTCACTGGCTGCTTCCAGGCCAGTGACTTTCAAGAGCTACCGGTAGCTCACGACCGACATATTGGAGACCCCTGCAATAACACAACTCTCATACGTGCGAATTTAAAGTTACAGCAGACGGTAATTCACGTTATGTGTTTCTGTTTCTACAGGTGTTCAACAGATGGTGCAGGTTAAAGAAGATCCTGAAGAACAGAGTGCTGGTGTGGAACAGCAGGACCAAGAACACCTCCACATAAAGGAGGAAAAGGAGGAACTCTGGACCAGTCTTAAGGGAGAGCATCTCTGTTTGAAGGAGGAGACTGATTCTGCCTGGTTTCATTTCAGTGCTGTTTCTATAAAGAGTGAGGATGATGAAGAGAAACGTCTGGTCTCACAGCTTCATCAGCAGCAAATAAAAGACAAAGATGTTCCAACCAGCAGCTCATCTGACCAGATGACAGCAGAAACTGGTGGAGGAGCAGGAACTAGCAGGAACCCAGATCTGAACCCTCATGAACAAACATCTGATTCTTCAGAGACTGAAGTTAGTGGAGAAGATGATATGAATCTAGACTCTGGGATGTCAGACTCTGGGTCTGAAACTGGAGACGAAGACCATGACTGGAATGAGAAAAGGTCTTCTGAGTCAGGTGTTAAGACTGTCAACATATCCCTTAGCTGTCTTGAGTGCGGTGAACGATTTCATGACAAGCAGTCTCTCCAGAAACACGTGAGAGTAACCAGCCATTCAGCAATCAGGTCTTCCAGCTCTTTGGGTAATAAGAAATCGGTTGGACTTAAGCAACCTGTAGACTCATATAGGGAAGTCCAGAAAGAACTAAAATCATTTAGTTGTGGTGACTGTGGAAAAATATTTAGTACAAAATCAAATTTTAACAGACACCAGAGAATCCACACAGGACAGAAACCATTTGCTTGTGAGTTCTGTGGACAAAGATTTACCCAAAAGGCGAATTTAAACGATCACATGAGAGTCCACACAGGACATAAACCTTTTGTCTGTGAGCTCTGTGGACAAACATTTAAATATAAGTCGAATTTAAACGATCACACGAGAGTCCACACAGGACAAAAACCATTTGTCTGTGAGCTCTGTGGAAAAAGATTTACCCAAAAGGCGAATTTAAACACTCACATGAGAGTCCACACAGGACATAAACCATTTGTCTGTGAGCTCTGTGGACAAACATTTAAACATAAGTTGAATTTAAACGATCACATGAGAGTCCACACAGGTCAGAAGCCTTTTGTCTGTGAGCTCTGTGGACAAACATTTAAACATAAGTCGAATTTAAACAATCACATGAGAGTCCACACAGGACATAAACCATTTGTCTGTGAGCTCTGTGGACAAAGATTTACCCGTAAGTCGAATTTAAACGATCACATGAGAGTCCACACAGTACATAAACCATTTGTCTGTGAGCTCTGTGGACAAAGATTTAAACACAAGTTGTATTTAAACGCTCACATGAGAGTCCACACAGTACAGAAGCCTATAGTCTGTGAGCTCTGTGGACAAATATTTAAACAGAAGTCAACTTTCAACCGTCACATGAGAGTCCACACAGGACAGAAGCCATTTGCCTGTGAGCTCTGTGGAAAAAGATTTACCCAAACGTCGAATTTAAATACTCACATGAGAGTCCACACAGGAGACAAACCATTTGTCTGTGAGTTCTGTGGAGAAAGATATGGACAAAAGAGAAATTTATTCAAGCACATGAGAGTCCACACAGGATAGAAACCTTCTGTTTGTGAGCTCTGTGGACAGATTTAAAGTGACTGTGTTTTTCCTGGCAATAGGGGGCAGTACATACATAAATGATTGCAAGCAAGTAGTATTTTTGTGTTTGAGCAAGACTTTACCAATGTGTGGCTGTTAGGGTCAACAACCTCTGCACTATTCAAACATGTCTCGACAGTTGACAGCAACAGATTCCAAATGCAAATGGCACACTTGAAATGAACTCTAGATCTTTTATCTGCTCATTGTAATTGGGATAATGAGGGAATAACACACACCTGGTCATGGAATAGCTGAGAAGCCAATTGTCCCATTACTTTTGGTCCCTTAACAAGTGGGAGGCACATATGCTAACTGTTGTAATTCCTACACCGTTCACCTGATTTGGATGTAAATACCTTCAAATAAAAGCTGACAGTCTGCAGTTAATGCACATCTTGTTTGTTTCATTTGATATCCATTGATCCATTGTGGTGGTGTATAGCGCCAAAAATGTTAGCATTGTGTTGATGTCCCAATATTTATGGACCTGACTGTATCTTTGTCAGAAAATAAGTTCAACTTAAAATGCCAGGACATTAGTGATGTGAACTCCGGCTCTTTTAATAGAACCGATTCTCATAGCTCGGCTCATTGTCGTCGTCTTCCTCCGCTTATCCGGGTCCGGGTCGCGGGGGCAGCATCCCAACTAGGGAGCTCTAGACCATCCTCTCCCCGGCAACCTCCACCAGCTCCTCCGGCAGGACCCCAAGGCTTTCCCGTAACAGATTGGAGATGTAACCTCTCCAACTTGTCCTGTGTCGACCTGGGGGCCTCCCGCCTGCAGGACATGCCCAAAACACCTCCCCAGGGAGGCGTCCAGGAGGCATCCTGACCAGATGCCCAAACCACCTCAACTGACTCCTTTCGATCTGGAGGAGCAGCGGTTCTACTCCGAGTCACTCCCGAATGTCTGAGCTCCTCACCCTATCTTTAAGGCTTAGCCCGGCCTCCCTACGGAGGAAACTCATTTCAGCCGATTGTATCCGCGATCTTGTTCTTTCGGTCATTACCTAAAGCTCATGACCATAGGTGAGGATTGGGACGTAGATCGACCGGTAAATTGAGAGCCTGGCTTTCTGGCTCAGCTCTCTCTTCACCACGACAGATCGGCTCAGCATCTGCATCATAGCAGATGCTGAACCAATCCACCTGTCGATCTCCCGATCCCTCCTACCCTCACTCGTGAACAAGACCCCGAGATACTTAAACTCCTCCACTTGAGGTAGGACCTCTCTCCTGATTCGGAGTTGGCAAGCCACCCTTTCCTGATCGAGAACCATTGTCTCAGATTTGGAGGTGCTGATCCTCATCCCAGCCACTTCACACTCGGCTGCGAACCTATCCAGCAAGCTGAAGGTCAGAGCTGGATGAAGCTAGGAGGACCACATCATCCGCAAAAAGCAGAGACGAGATTCTCCTGCCACCAAACTCGACACACTCCACACCACAGCTGCGCCTAGAAATTCTGTCCATAAAGGCAATGAACAGAACCGGTGACAAAAGGCCCTGGCGGAGTCCAACCGTCACTAGGAACAGGTCCGACTTACTACCGGCTATGCAGACCAAACTCGCGCTCCTCTGGTAAAGGGACTGAATGGCCCTTAACAGAAAGCCACCCACCCCATACTCCTGGAGCGTCCCCCACAGGGTGTCCCTGGGGACACGGTCATAAGCCTTCTCCAAATCCACAAAACGCATGTGGATTGGTTGGGCAAACTCCCATGCCCCCTCCATCACCCTTGCAAGGGTATAGAGCTGGTCCACAGTTCCACGGCCAGGACAAAAACCACATTGCTCCTCCTCAATCTGAGATTCAACTATCGATCGGACCCTCCTCTCGAGTACTTGGAGTAGACCTTTCCAGGGAGGATGAGGAGTTTGATCCCCCTATCGTTGGAACACAGCCTCAGGTCACCCTTCTTAAAGATGGGGACCACCACCCCGGTCTGCTACTCCACAGGAACTGTCCCCGATGACCACGCAATGTTGCAGAGACGTGTCAACCATGACAGCCCTACAACATCCATAGCCTTGAGATGCCCAGGACGAATCTCTCCCTCCCCCCGGTGCTCCGCCGCTGTGTAGTTGTTTGACTACCTCAGCAACTTCTGCCTCCGACATTGGACAGTCCATCCCCAGGTCTCCCGGCTCTGGTTCCTCCTCGGAATGCGTGTAGGTGGGATTGAGGAGCTCCTCAAAGTATTCCTTCCACCGTCTGACTATAGCCCCAGTTGACGTCAGCAGCTCCCCATCCCCACTGTAAACAGTGTGAGCGAGTTGCTGCCTCCCTCTCCTGAGGCGCCGGACAGTTTGCCAGAACCTCTTTGGAGCCGATCGATAGTCTTTCTCCATGGCCTCACCAAACTCCTCCCGCGCCTGAGATTTTTCCTTGGCAATTGCCACTTTTGCACCCCGCTTGGCTATCTGGTACCTGTCTGCTGCCTCCGGAGACCCACAGACCAGCCACGCCCTGTAGGCCTCCTTCTTCAGCCTGACGGCTCCCCGAACCTCTGGTGTCCACCAGCAGGTAAGGGGGTTGCTACCAGGACTGGCACCGGCCACCTTGCGACCACAGCTAGCAACAGCCGCCTCAACAATCGCAGAGTGGAACAAGGCCCACTCAGAGTCAATGACCTCCACTGCTCTCGGGACGCGGTCAAAGCTCTGCCGGAGGTGGGAGTTGTAGACCGTCTTGACAGGTTCTTCTGCCAGGCATTCCCAGCAGACCCTCACTATGCGTTTGGGTCTGCCAGGTCTACGTGGCATCTTCCCCTGCCATCTGATCCAACTCACCACAAGGTGGTGATCAGTTGACAGCTCCGCTCCTCTCTTCACTCGGGTGTCCAAAACATACGGCCACAGGTCAGATGATATGACAACAAAGTCTATCATCGACCTGCGACCTAGGCTGCCTTGGTACCAAGTGTACCGATGGGCATCCTTATGTTCAAACGTGGTGTTCGTAATGGCCAAACTGCGGCTTGCTCAGAAGTCCAATAACGAAACACCACTCGAGTTCAGATCAGGCGGGCTGTTCCTCCCAATCACACCCCTCCAGGTCAAGCTGTCATTGCCCATGTGAGCATTGAAGTCCCCCAACAGGACAATGGAGTCCCCTGACGGAGCACTATCTAGCACTCGTCCCAGGGACTCCAAAAAGGGTGGGTACTCTGAACTTATATTTGGCCCATAAGCACAAACAACAGTTAGGACCCATTCCCCGACCCGAAGGTGCAGGGAAGCTACCCTCTCGTCTCCCGAGGTAAACCCCAACACCCAGGCAGAGAGTCTTGGGGCTAACAAAATGCCAACCCCAGCCCTCCGCCTCTCACCCGGAGCAATTCCAGCAAAGGAGAGTGTCCACCCCCTCTCAAGGACATGCGTCCCAGAGCCAATGCTATGTGTCGAGGTGAGTCCGACTATATCTATCCGGTACCGCTCAACCTCTGCCACAAGCTCCTGCTCCTTCCCCGCCAGCGAGGTGACGTTCCATGTCCCAAAAACCAGTTTCCTTGTCAGGGAATTGGACCGCCAAGGCTCCCGCTTCGGTCTGCCACCCGATCCACACTGCACCAGACCCTTCATGTTCCTCCTGCGGGTGGTGGGTCCACAGTTGGATGAGTCCATGTATCCGGTTCGGGCTGGGCCCGGCCAGGCCCCATGAGCGAAAACCCGGCCACCAGGCGCTCGCTCACGGACCCCAACCCCAGGCCTGGCTCTAGGGTGGGACCCCCGTAACCCTCCGGGCCGGGTACTCCAACTCTTTCAATTTCCATTCATGAAAGATCCTCTGAACCGTTCTTTTTCTCACCCTTCACCTAAGACCAATTTGACATGGGAGACCCCACCAGGGGCACAAAGTGCCCCAGACAACATAGCTCCTAGGATCATTAGGGCACTCAAACTCCTCCACCACGATAAGGTGACGGTTCAAGGGAGCAACTCGGCTTCCCTGTGGTAAAATTTAAATAAAAAAAATCACAATAAACTTATTGTTTGTTGAAAATAAAGATATATGATTGGAAGTCCAAATATCCAAATCAAAATAAAGTAAATATATAAATCTGAGGAAAAGTTGTCTGCTGTGGAACGATCACATCATTACAAGTTCAATTTTTTCTGACAAGCATAATTCAGGCTTTTATAATAAGGACAACAATGAGTGACCAGCTTAAACAAACTCCACGTAGACCTCCAACGGTCATTGCGCATTTTTATTATTACTTCAGCTCAGAATTAAATAACAGTTAATACAGTAAACCACTGCACACAAATAAGAGATTAACGAGATAAACTTCCAAATATGCACCTTTTTTTATTAATATTGTAACAAGGAAAAGTCTTTCCCACTTTGAGGGTTGCTGGTGTAATCCCACCTTCCATCATTATGTGTTTCATTAAATATATACGATTTGTTGTCTCAGTATGATCTTTCTGGCATTAAAAGTTTAATGATTGAAGGTAAAAATCACCAGAATGATGTCAAATCATCAGAAATAACACTTAAAGGATTAAAAGTGGCCTCAAAGAGTGAAAAAGTACATAACTGCCAGCAACCATCTCCCCCGGACCGGCAGTCGCATTTGCATCGAAGGGGTAGGATAGGCTGGTGTGTATTGGTGTTTGGTTATATTGTATTGTCCTGTGTGCATTTGATCTGCCGGTACCCCTGGAGTAAGGTATCTCGATTCTCAAGTAAGGAAGTTGACCGTGCCCCTTTGACACAGTTGAGGCGCACTTTCCGGATTACCCACCATCCATTGCAGAGTGGGAATTTTGAGAGAGAGGGAGCAACGGCTCAAGTGCCTTTTCTGAAAATATGTATTTTCTAACTAAATAAATTTATTTAAGACAATTAATTATATTTATTCATGCTCTGAAAAGTTTGTTTAAAAGGTAGCACAAACAGCGACTGCATCCTGGCATGCGTCGTGGTTGATGACAATGCTCACTGTTCCATTTGGGCAATTATCTGCACATTTGTGTACTACACACTGGAAACCTTACTAAAGACGTTTTGGGATTAGTTAACGAGTTTTGGGATTATCTTTTTATAGAACTTTACTACAGTGATTAAGTTTTGAAAACTTTATGACTAACTTTGTTAATTTACCATTATGGGCTACAACAATTTTTGCCCTTCGTTTTGATTACATTTTTACTTAGTGCAGTGATTTCTCCCATACGCAGTATAGGGTTTTATTAATTTTATTCTTTTCGCACCACTTTTTCCATTACACATAGTGTATTGCATCAATTTCTTCACTTAAAACGCTAATTCACATAAATGCTACACATAGTACATGCAGGTACTCACAGGGCCAGGTTTCTTTTTGTTTATTAATTTGCATTAGACACCAATTTGCTGTGTACATTGAAGTGCCCTGTGCTGTGCTCTCTCTCCTCTTCTGAGTTTCGCTGATGATCCTCGCTTCCTGGGGTTGGACCTATGATTCGTCATCGGATTCTACTCCTCCTGATGGGTGTTCCCGCTCGTAGGACCTGGACGTTCGTGGATTCCGGCATGGTTGCTGGGATACTTTGCTCGCTGGGACCTGACCTACCTGCTGCTCTTTCCTGCACTGGATCACGATAAGTGCAATTACAAAGATCAATATGCTATTTTGGAGAAGTATTCCCTATCCGTGGATATATAAAGTTGCTCCTGCTTCAAATTATGACCTCCACGTGGATATCGTAACAATCTGCTGACTTGTGTGCTTCCAAAGGGATTATGCGAGACTGTTCTTCGGAGTGGGGTTCATACCTCACCACTTTTGGCCTCTTCCTGGGGAACTGCACCTTCCCCTATTGTTGGAGTCCCTTTAGGACTCTGGTTTGTTCAACACCAGGTGGTCCACCATATCATTGAAAAGGGGGGATATGTAACAGAATGAAATGACTGTTTTCCACCTAAAAGTCATTTCCCCCCTCTCCTTAGCAAGAACTAGTCTGCATGAGATATTGTTCAAGGTCTCATGCATCTGCTTCTAAACTGTTTTCCTTTCCAGCGCAAGAGAAGAATGAAGAAAAAGGACTCTTTCTTTTTAATAAATCAAAGAACTCTATTTTAATAAGCTAATCAAAGAAAGTGTTAGTCAATAACAAAATGTGAAGCAATTTGTGAAATGAAAATATTAATTACTTGATGTTATAATCCCACAGAATATAATAAGTAATATAACTTTAAACGTTTCCACTAGAGACTGATTACACGTAAGGTTAAGTCACATGACACATTGCTTTTACTGATCCAGTCAGAATCTTCCAGATCTCACGGAGGCGTGGTTTTGGTGGTGCTTGGTAAATCTGTCATCTTTTCATTTGACCGTAATTCAAAACATCCGAATTATAAAACTATGCCCACGTCATCTCTAATGCCAGTTCAAAGCGTTCTAGAGAAGTTGTCGGAGTGGCCAATCCGTAACTTTCCTCTTCAGCCGAAAGAACCAACGACAAACTGGATAAAATCTGTTGCTGTTCCAACCAAGCAACGGTTCCTTTCAGAATAAAAGCTGAACCATCACGACCCCATTTTGGGTCTTGCTAGATGCCAGTAAACTGTCGTGACCCGGAAGTATCTCAAGACTGGACTGGTCGGCAGCCGCGGCTGTTCTACAGGCTTTGGCTCCAGAAAGGTCCAAGCTGGACCTCTACACCTCCTGATCTAGACGGGGACTTTCGCCAAGGGTACGTAGACCGGCAGAATGGCGTCTCAATGTGTGTTATGAATCTCCAAACCAAAGCTTAGCACGAAAACATCACCTTCACTCCCATCAGAACTAATCGTTTCTCCAGATTTGCTGGTTCTGAACAACATTCCACACGACACCATTCTCCGTCTCACTTCACCTTAGTTACACCGTACATTTAGTGTTTAAAGTTAGTCTAGTTTTAATTTGTTTAGTAATAAATCTTTTAACTTTTAAAACTTGACTCTCTTTTGTCTCTGAGTTAATACGAAGTTGTTACATAATCCCTGCGATAAAATTTTCCAATCTTCTGGTTAAAAGTACCCAAAGATCCATAAGGTTGATTTCATTATTTACTATGGAATTCTTACACGATCAATGACGCAATGCTCCCTGTCTCAATTGTGCAATTATTTGCACACTTGTGTACTACGCACTCGAAACCTTACTGCGCACTTTTCCAAAGTGCACATAGCTGAAGTCCGCAGGGCACGGTGCGAGTATTGAGACTGGGCCTTAGACTCTAATGGTTTATTTAACTCAAAGAATACAGCTTCACCCAATCCTTTAGGGATGGGTACCTTTGACATTTGAATCGATCCGGTACTAATTCCCGGTACCTACGAATCGATACCGGTACTTAACGGTACCAATATTCGATACTTTTGAGTGTTTAATATTTTAATTCTCTTTTATAATTAGATATATATTTTTCTCAATTTATAACCATATTTGATAAATATCACGATAAATAACATACAACTGTTTGTATTTTAACATCGTCTTTGTAGTTTTATAAGCTGATAAATAAACTGAAGCAAACATCTTTACTGTGAACTAAATTTACTGTGTATCTTTATTCCTTTTACCGTCCTTTTTCAATTGATTTTTCCTACTGGGAAGTTAGAATTTCCGAGGAGAAAGCGAACGCACCATTAGATGATAACAATGGTGGAATAGGAAGCTAACATATCAAGCTAACGTTATCTTAAACAGTTTATTTAACTGCTGGAGCAGATTTAAACGATGATGCCTCACACTTAAATCGTTGTCACTGGTTTTATCTTCACCCAATCACCCGTCGCATTTAGTAAAGTGAAGCCAAACTTTAGTCCGCGTTCATGTTCTTATTGTCGGAATTTCGGAGTTCAGAGGAGAAAGCGAACGCACCATTAGTGAAACGGAAGCTAACAAATCAAGCTAACGTTATCTTACATTTTACCATGCTGCTCTGTTTACAACTCGCTCGCAGCGACCGATGTCTTAACGCTCTTGCGCATGCGCAGCTGTCTAGGCAAGTTCTCGTTGTGAAGGACGGGTACCGAAACGAGACACCATTTCAAATGAAGTGAATCGGTGCTCGGTCGGTACTGTGGAATTTGGTCGGTACCTTAAAAAGTACCAAATTTGGTACCCATCCCTACCTGCCATCATACATTAGACCTTGTGCTGACTTATGGCATAGGGTGTGAGGAAATAGCAATATTTCAATCAATCATTCAATCAATCAAATTTAATTTGTATAGCACCTTCCACTGCCTTTCAGAAGCCCAAGGCGCTGAACATAACATCAAAACAACAAAAGAGCAAAGAGACTACAAGACAGATTAAAACTGCATAAAAGACTAACTAAAATAAAAAAAAACAGATACGATAAAAGACTAAAATTCTAAAAATCCATATGACATAAAAGCCAAGCGATAAAAAAAACCTCTTGAAACGACTCAAAGACCTGCAGAGATGGGGTCTGTGACAACAAGTGGGAGCTTGCTCCATTGTTTCGGAGCTAGGACAGAAAAGGCCCTATCACCTCATGCTTTCAGTCTTATTTTTGGGACGATGAGCAAATCTTGGTTAGCTGAGCGAAGAGAGCGCATAGGGGCATGCATCTGAAGCAGTCCAGCCTGATATGGTGGGGTACCACCGTTGAGGGAGCGGAAGACGAACAACTTTGCCTGGTAATCCACAGGGAGCCAGTGTAGGGAAGCCACGACAGGAGTAATGCGTGTTGTTTTGTTCGAGCCTGTCAGGAATCTAGCTGCCGAATTCTGAACCAACTGCAACCACTTCAATGCTGCCTGACTCAGCGCAAAATACAGTGTAGTAATCAAGCGGTGAATAAAACAAATGCATGCAGGGCGGACTCCAGATATGTCCTAGACAACATTGGCGTGATTTTTGCCAGATTTCCACACAATCCAGTCCTGTCTGACCACTTTTTGATAACCATTGAGTTTATCATAACTTTATTTATCTAAGTTTTTTATGTTTATTATTTATCTAAGTTTATATATTTCTCTCAAATACTTATCTGTTCTACTGGTTTTCTATTTTCTGTTGTATGTTAAGGAGGTCCCTCTCAAAAACCAGATGTTTCATCTCAAGGGGCTTTGTCCTCGTAAAATATCTGAGCAGATCCATCAGGATTTAGGAGTGGGGGGGGGGGGGGGGGGCGAACTGGAGCTCCCAGAGAAAACCCCCCGTGCAGCACAAAGATACACAAAAATTATTTGGATGAATATTTTCTGTGACATAATCCTTGTGTTGCCTTTTTTTATTTTTTTTTTAACAGATTATTGGGTACACGTAGTGGTGCAGTGTGCCAGGGAAGGGACGTGATTGAAAGTCACCCTTGATGGAAATGCTTTTCTAATTATTCCAGATGGGACCAATGTGTGTCTTTTTCTGGTGGAATTGATTCAGGAATACTGGATAGGGTCATAAAGCAGGACATTCTGGAAAGGGCAGTTTCATCCTGCTTTCTAAAACTGGATGAGGTTTTACTGGAGGAAATACTGGGAAGGACAGTCTTATCCTGCTGTTAAACTGGATGACGTCTTACTAAGGGACATCCTGGGAAGGATAGTCTTATCCTGCTTTGTTAAAATGGATGACGTCAAATGGGCTCGACACACGGGAGGCGACATCGCCTCTCCTCCAATCATTTTCAATGAGACATGCGCGACAAAGCGATAATCGCGGGTCTCCCTCCTACTAAGCGAAACGCGAAAAATTTTGCGCTCGTGCACGTGTCGTGCACAGGCGACCCAGCGACGCGATCCCAGAAAGTTGAAACATTTTCAACTTTTCATCGCTGTCGCTCGGACGAGGACCAATCAACGGAGGTTTCATTCACTGACCAATGAGCGGACAGGATGCTCCGTACACCTCCGAGCAAACATGGAGGAGAAGTTTATTATTATTATGTTTTATATAGTAAAATCAGAAGTAAGATTTCACATAACTCTAGCAGCACCTTGTGAAACATCATATCTACCGCTTTATTAACTCTGAACCGCTTAAATAACCTTAATTCCCTCCAACCTGACACAGCCAAACAAAACAACGGAAGTTTCGATTTCGCCATGGAACAGAACGCGTAGACGGCTTTGCCGCTGGCCACTGCCGCGGATCGCCTCCCGTGTGTCAGGTAATAAAAGCGACAGCGACAAATTTCGCTGATCGCGGTCGTTTGTCGCCTCCCGTGTGTCGAGCCCATTACTAAGGGACATCCTGGGAAGGGCAGTCTTATCCTGCTTTGTTGAAGTGGATGACGTCTTACTTCCTGAGAAGGACAGTTTTAACCTCCCTGAGAATACTGATTGGGATTTTACTGGGTGGCATGCTGGGAAGGGCAGTCTTATCCTGCTTGAGAATAGGGATTGGGATTTTACTGCGTGGCATGCTGGGAAGGGCCGTCTTAACCTGCTTTGTTAAACTGGTTGATGGCTTACTAAGGGACATACAGGGAAGGGCAGTCTTATCCTGCCTGAGAATAGGGATTGGGATTTTACTGCGTGGCATGCTGGGAAGGGCAGTCTTATCCTGCTTGAGAATAGGGATTGGGATTTTACTGCGTGGCATGCTGGGAAGGGCAGTCTTAACCTGCTTTGTTAAACTGGTTGATGGCTTACTAAGGGACATACTGGGAAGGGCAGTCTTATCCTGCCTGAGAATAGGGATTGGGATTTTATTGGGTGGCATGCTGGGAAGAGTAGTTTTATCATTTTTTCTTAATAACTTGTTTTTACACAAGGGAAGTCCAAAATTATCCACCCATCTTATCGATTTCCCGTTGCTGTTTTGGGGCAACAGGCGACGCTCTGATGTGACAGATTCTTGATCTTTGCTCTTTTCTAAAGATAAATCATCGTCGTCATCACTTTCAGAAGAAGAGCTTGAAGAATCAAGATGAAGGTTAGCAAAAAATTGTTTAATATCACTTAAAAGTGACAAATACTCAAGTGTGATATCACTTGACTTCAGCAGCACAGAATGATCGCGCTTGTTTCCACATAAGTCAGTGCCTTCATCTGCAGGCTTGTAAGAAGGTTCATTGTCCTCTGCAGCTACCGACGCTCTTTCAACCGAACTCTCTTGTGAAGCTAGGGCCCTCTGAGTGGTTGTCCTGTCCTTATCAAGAGGCCTGATCTGAAGTGTCTCGTCACCCAGATCCAACACATTTGTTTCAACACCTCCTTCATCCAAAGCATCTTCATCTTGCGTGAGTTCATCCTCTGAAACTAAATATTCAGCCTCAATTCCCTCTGAAGCTAAAAAATCTTCAAACATATTTCCTTTAACATCATCATCCTCTGAAGCTGATGTTTCCTCCTCACTAAATCCATCCTCTGAAACGAAATATTTAGCCTCAATTACCCCTGAAGCTAATAAATCTTCAAACATATTTGCTTTAACATCATCATCCTCTGAAGCTGATGTTTCCTCCTCACTAAATTCATCCTCTGAAACTAAATATTCAGCCTCAATTCCCTCTGAAGCTAATAAATCTTCAAACATATTTGCTTTAACATCATCATCCTCTGAAGCTGATGTTTCCTCCTCAATAAATCCATCCTTTGAAACTAAATATTTAGCCTCAATTACCCCTGAAGCTAATAAATCTTCAAACATATTTGCTTTAACATCATCATCCTCTGAAGCTGATGTTTCCTCCTCAATAAATCCATCCTCTGAAACTAAATATTTAGCCTCAATTCCCTCTGAAGCTAATAAATCTTCAAACATATTTGCTTTAACATCATCATCCTCTGAAGCTGATGTTTCCTCCTCACTAAATCCATCCTTTGAAACTAAATATTTAGCCTCAATTACCCCTGAAGCTAATAAATCTTCAAACATATTTGCTTTAACATCATCATCCTCTGAAGCTGATGTTTCCTCCTCAATAAATCCATCCTCTGAAACTAAATATTTAGCCTCAATTACCCCTGAAGCTAATAAATCTTCAAACATATTTGCTTTAACATCATCATCCTCTGAAGCTGATGTTTCCTCCTCACTAAATCCATCCTTTGAAACTAAATATTTAGCCTCAATTCCCTCTGAAGCTAAAAAATCTTCAAACATATTTGCTTTAACATCATCATCCTCTGAAGCTGATGTTTCCTCCTCAATAAATCCATCCTCTGAAACTAAATATTCAGTTTTTGCTGTCCCTAAATGTTCCAGCAGATCCCGAGTGTCTTCAGAAGTGCTGGAGCTGTCATCTTCTATACTGTGTGGAGCGAAGGATGCTTCATCCTGACCTAATCCATTCAGAATTATGAGTTCTGCTTCTGTTAGTGTAAAAATTTCCTTTAATAAAACTTGAGGGTCGCTTTTATCTAAAGACAGCTCAAGATTGTCGGGATTCTGACCAAACAAATCCACGTTGACGTCTTCATGAGAGACAGATTCGTCATCAAACATCTCCTGTGAAGCCAGAAACGTGCTTCTTGTTTCAGAGGCAATTCTTTCAGAAGACAAAAACTGAATAGAATAATCTTCTTGATCGAATAAATTCATTTTCCCATCACTTTTTTGTGAAGCTGCTATCTCGTCGTCAGTTTGTCCTAAATTTGAGTTTGAACAGCAGAAAACTTGAATTCTGCTTTCGTCAAACGGCAACAACTCACGAACATCTGCTGCTTCAAACAAAATTGCTTCGCATGTTTCAGATGTTTCAGGCACACAATCAACGCCATTCTCTGAAACTAACAAGAATTTCTCTTCATCTGTTCCTGATTCCTCCTGGAAAGTTATACTGGCATTCCCATCAAATGAAAATATCTCATCGGGCTCTGAATCAAAGAAATATCTGTTTTCTGAAACATCAGCCTCATTTTGCTGGATTTCCTCATAAGCGACTGAGGTTTCTTGTAAATCTCTGTTTCCATGGCTGTAAGGTGTCTCTGGAGATTTAGAAAGCCTCCCCTCATCGTGAGAAATAAACGGATTAGTTTCTCTGTCAGAGTTGGCTCTGGGTTCAGGTCTGACGGTAAAATTATCACCAGAAACTGACTGGAATAAATTTTCTGAATCTTCATCAAATTCTTCGTTTTCTTGCTTTTCAAAGAAATAATCAAATGTTTTTCTAACAGTTTTAGTAACAAAGTTTCCCAAAAGGAAGCCTGCGAAGAAAAAAGGCATCTTGCTACAAGATTGTCCGTGAAGTGACTGGTCCGTTCTGTGTGCAAAGAGTAAATGAGCTACCGCTGGTGTTCTCCCGATCAAAGGCGATTGAGATCACGTGACGTACTGACGTCACAAAGGAGACGCTTCCCGCGCTGACGCTGACGAAACAAAGGTTTCCAAGGCAACCCCAGAAGTTTGCAGCGTAGCGCTCTGGACCGATGCGTGAGTAGGTGGCTGCATCGATGCCTGATTACAAAATAAAAAAATAAAAATAAATAAATACTGCGAACAAGTGAATTATAAATTATGAAGCCTCTGATTGAAACGGACAAAGTTGGCAACTTTGTACAAATCTGCTGTGAATGCCTTTGAGCCCAATGACGTCATTAACAACAAATTAAACATGATCTAAAACGATTTGCTATAAAGTACAGAGTCCAGTGATGCAGCAGTTCAACAGGTGATCTAGATTTAATCAGCTGTCTGTCAGGATGCCTGTATCACTAAAGGATGCCTGCATCGGTCATCCAGCTCTGATGTTCACCTGCCTCTAGATCCACACTGGTGGAGCTCAGATCACTCGGGCAAAGGGGAGCTACTTGACATCATCAGTAACACAGCACCCTGCTGAAGTAGGTGACGTTATTAAAAGTAAAATTAAATGATGTGTAAACTCGGGGGTGCTGGTTCTGTGTGCGCACGAAGCGGTACCTCTCAACATAGGACTCCTTCATAAGGATACCGCACCATCAGCTACGTCAGCCCAGACAAGAGCAGAGAAAATGGAGACAGAATAGAGGATAATTCTGTCCGGATGTGGATGGAGATTACATTTTACAGCAGCCTGATCATCATTTAAATAAACCATCACCTGGCTTCTAGTCCACGCTATAACCATTATTTTATTTGGTGCGTTGTGTGTGTGTGTGTGTGTGTGTGTGTGTGTGTGTGTGTGTGTGTGTGTGTGTGCGTGTGCGCGTGTGTGAGTGAGACCTTGGGGGGTTCTAGGACTATAGAAGGCACTACTTCAAATACAGATCATTTACCATTTTGACTGCTCTACACAGGGCATAAGAGCCCACCAAGTAACAAAAGCTAGAATAAAAAAACATTCTTGAAAATTAAATAAATAAAATTAAAAATTAATTAAACTATCTCAAACTATTGGTTCACAAAAATAACTCAATCTCGTTTTTTTTTTTTTTTTTTTTTTTTTTGCTAATGGCTAATTTACATTGATGGTAATAATGCTGTTTAAAACACCGGTGTCGGTACAGGATCGGCTCGGGGTCCTTCGCCCGCCGATGACGTCAAAGTAGTTGATTGGCTGAACATGAAGCTAACGGAAGTTACATTGTCACGTTATGATTTGGATTGGTCAGAACAAATTTGCGGTCGTAGTCTTAGCGGTTGTAGTCCTGTAGTCCAAAAATCAACAGTTTTTGGAGAAAATTTGTTTGAATTTCTAAAGAAAATGTAAATTATAAGCAAATGTTAAACAGTGACCCTCAAAAGCTCTTGATGTTCACCTGCCTCTAGATCCACACTGGTGGAGCTCAGATCACTCGGGCAAAGGGGAGCTACTTGACATCATCAGTAACACAGCACCCTGCTGAAGTAGGTGACGTTATTAAAAGTAAAATTAAATGATGTGTAACATCGGGGGTGCTGGTTCTGTGTGCGAACGAAGCGGTACCTCTCAACATAGGACTCCTTCATAAGGATACCGCACCATCAGCTACGTCAGCCCAGACAAGAGCAGAGAAAATGGAGACAGAATAGAGGATAATTCTGCCCGGATGTCGATGGAGATTACATTTTACAGCAGCCTGATCATCATTTAAATAAACCATCACCTGGCTTCTAGTCCACGCTATCACCATTATTTTATTTGGTGCGTTGTGTGTGTGTGTGTGTGTGTGTGTGTGTGTGTGTGTGTGTGTGTGTGTGTGTGTGTGTGTGTGTGTGTGTGCGTGTGTGTGAGTGAGACCTTGGGGGGTTCTAGGACTACAGAAGGCACTACTTCAAATACAGATCATTTACCATTTTGACTGCTCTACACAGGGCATAAGAGCCCACCAAGTAACAAAAGCTAGAATAAAAAAACATTCTTGAAAATTAAATAAATAAAATTAAAAATTAATTAAACTATCTCAAACTATTGGTTCACAAAAATAACTCAATCTCGTTTTTTTTTTTTTTTTTTTTTTTTTTTTTTTGCTAATGGCTAATTTACATTGATGGTAATAATGCTGTTTAAAGCACCGGTGTCGGTACAGGATCGGCTCGGGGTCCTTCGCCCGCCGATGACGTCAAAGTAGTTGATTGGCTGAACATGAAGCTAACGGAAGTTACGTTGTCACGTTATGATTTGGATTGGTCAGAACAAATTTGCGGTCGTAGTCTTAGCGGTTGTAGTCCTGTAGTCCAAAAATCAACAGTTTTTGGAGAAAATTTGTTTGAATTTCTAAAGAAAATGTAAATTATAAGCAAATGATAAACAGTGACCCTCAAAAGCTCTTGATGTTGATGAAATGGGGCAAAATAAAATATAAGAACTTTATTGAAAGACACCAAGCAATATTTTGAATCAAAGAATGGTAAATGGTCTGTATTTGATATAGCGCCTTCTAGAGTCCTGGGACCCCCCAATGCGCTTTACAACACAATCAGTCATTCACCTATTCACACACACATTCACACACTGGTGGGGATGAGCTACAATGTAGCCACAGCAGCCCTGGGGCACACTGACAGAGGCAAAGCTGCCGAACACTGGCGCCACCGGTCCCTCCGACCACCACCAGCAGGCAACATGGGTTAAGTGTCTTGCCCAAGAACACAACGACAGCGACAGACTGAGCGGGGCTCGAACCTGCAACCTTCCGATTACGGGGCGAGCACTTAACTCCTGTGCCACCGTCGCGTATTTAGATAACAACTAAGGAAATATACAGATGAACTCCACATTAATACAAACAGATGTGGCTTCACATATAAGAACTGTTCTGTTTTTTGTCAGTCCGATGTTGGTTTTATGCAGTTTCACATTCTTTACAAAACAAAGATAATCTGGTGTTTTATTAACAAATTACAATTATAAAGAAAACATTTAGGTGTTAACAAACAAGAATTTATTAACAAAACTGCTGATGTCTTTCCAAAACGTGTGAGTGAAAGCCGAGTAGATTTGCAGTAATGTGACGTCATCGGCAGTCGAAGGACCCCGACCCCATCCTGTACCGACACCGGCGTAATAACGAAAGTTATTTCTTTCAGTAACATGTTGTAATGTTTTGTAAGTGGTTACTTGTAACAAATTGTCAATAAAATAAAAAGGTATTCAATAAAATGTAATATTCCATAAAAATATGGATTATCAATATTATTGAGCCTTTAATATTTGATTGCCGATGAAACTAGGTAATTTGGTTAATCCAGGAAAACAACACTTTATAATAATTTGACACGGAGACAAAAATACAGTTTATAAAAATCTATTTATTATTATATTAATGATGATGAAAGGCAAATGATTATGAATGGTGATTAACAGTGATATCAAATGAAACAAAGAATGAACTCTGGTGAAACACGACCTTTTATATTTAAGACTTTTTCAAAGTGACTCAGAAAGGTGTGATGTCTGGGTTTATAATATCAATTTGGCTGTTTGTTGGATGAAATTTAACAAGTTATCAAATTTATATCAACCACTCTGACGTCGTTGTTCAGTCTACGCAACCTAGATCATGGAAGCTCTTGGAGATCCGGTCTGCAGGTGAAGCCGTCCTGCAGAGGAAGTGAGCGGGCTTCTGGGCACCCTCAGCCACCCATGTGGCTGAGGGTGGAGGGTTTCACGTCTGATGAGTGGGTGTTGAATTGAGAAAATAATAATTGATATGCTGCTAAAATTATTCCACTAAAAATCTGGTTTGATTCCCCACATGGTTATTTAGCATGAGCTGTGAGCTTTTGCAGAACTCGGGGCCCTGGCTGGAAAAAGATAAATAGAGAAACTCCTTCAGAGTTAAGCCAGACGCTAGACACTGTGTACCCGGCGACATCTTCGGACCAGAGAGTCGGTTCCTCGAGTCTCCTCTACCGGACCGAGTACCTGGAGGCTGACACCATCCTCCCTTGACCTCACGAAGGGTCGTCTTGCTGGGTGAGGTAGCACACAGATTGTGTCTGATGCTGTTTTCTCTAAGTAACAACAGTTAGCTGCAAAACCATCATTTCAACCCAGAACGCGCTTCTCTCTCTGAAAGAAACCTTCTGAGAATTCATCCACGCATCCAAACTCGTATTTTCAATTTAGCTTTCAGTCAGTCACAGGTTTGCCTTTTAAACAAGTTTAATATCAAAGCTGTTAAATTGTCATTCATGAATTGTCATTTCAAATCGTCAAGTTTAAAATTGTTAGTAATAAATTCTTCTTTTTTATACTTTGCCTCATTCTTTGAAATGAAACACAGAAAGGTATAAATATTTCTGGTTATTGAAAAAGCAAAGATTCCTTTTGATTCAAAAATAAACTTTTGCTATTAAATTTAATTATCTTAAACATTAATCTTTGGATTAAAAATAGACCAAACAGGTTGGTGTGTGAACTTCTATCTATATATATAATATCCTAGATATTTATATATAATAGAAGCTTCATTGTTAACTCGTTTGGATCTTTTCCCAGAATCTACAACTGATAGCAAACAGTGTGATTCTAGAATGTAGTAATACCCTACAACAGGAAGATAGGAAAATAAAAACCAAGAAAACAAAAGTTTGAAAAAAAAATGCAGGTAGATTTATCCCACTACACGTTTGTACCTGTATAAAGCAATAATTTACCAGCCTGTAGTATTTATATAGTTGATACAATTCAGATCATCTTCAAAACTCTGTCCCATGCCCAGGGATGTATCTAAGCATTTTGGGGGCCGAGGCAAAATAGACCCCTGCCAGGTATTTTAAGTTGAAGTGCTATCTGTTTTTATATTAGACTTTTTATATTTGCAATAAAGTCCAAAAGTGAAGAATTTACGTTATTTATTACTTGATAGTTCAAGCTACCTCACAGAAGTGATCTGTTGTTAAAAATTAAAATAAAAAGGTAATTAACTAAAACATAGGGAACATTCTGGAACTGCTTCTTCCTTATTTTTCTTATGTATCGGAAGTATCAGACCGGGACTCGGGGGGGGGGGGGGGGGGGATACATTGCGATATAGCCGTCATTTGTACGACACCCACGCTCAAACTAGTAGCGCTTACACATTAGCGTCGGCACTGCACCAAAATGTATCGAACGGCACTGGGATTTGGTTTCACACAGGTCAGATTTGCGTTTTCGGTGCCGAGGTGACTCTTTTTCTCAGATCTTCTCCCAAGCGGTCAGACTGGGACCGAGGCGACACTACGGACTGATTGGCCGGCTGAAATTATGCCTACTGCCTCCGATCTGCGAGAAGAATGAGCCAGCGGGGGAATTCTGCTTGTATTAACTACAGCCTGTACATACTTATAGTCATAGAATATTCATAACATACTTCACACCGTGTACATTATAACATACGTCATAGATGCATTTCTGTAATATACTTACACATCTATATTATTGCTAAAATATATTTTAATACATCTATATCACGGCTAAAGCACTTTCTGGATGGATGCAAACTGCATTTCGTTGCCCTGTACCTGTACATGTGCTATGACAATAAAGTTTAATTCTAATTCTAATTCTAATTTAATTCTAATTCCCGCATGCGTGATTCATTTTCATGCTGGATGCTTTGAGTAACCTTCTGTCTGTAGCGTGGAACTGCCAATCCGGAGCTGTCGTTAAGTGTGGGAACGGGAGAAAAGAATAGCTTTGTGTGTGTGAATGTGTGCGTACTCCTATTCTCCGCATCGGCTCTCTTGCCGTGACGAGCAGAAAGCTGCTCAGGGGAGAAATAGGTGTGTGTGTGTGGCACAAGATTATGAGGACACATGGCAAATTACTAAAAAAAATGTGGTTAAGAGTCTCCAAAAGTAACACAGCTCATGTCCGCCTTTTGTTTACCTTATGGAGCGGACTTTCCTGTGCGTATTAAGCACCACCCACAGGCTCAGGGATTTCCGCAATCCTGAGAAGTCCCTCAGATTATATGTGCACACTACACCGCCCGTACCAGCCCAAACTCACGCCATCCAGCCCGACCAAACCCAGACCGTGCTGATGCTAATGTGTAAGCGCCTGCTGTCTTGTGTGGTTGGCTGGTCAGTTGACCGATTGAGGTCAGTGAATCTTTCCATCTCTACAGTGGACGCTCAAGTGTTTGTTTAAACTTCGCTTATGAGTAAACATTTTTCCACAGAGTCCACAAACAAAAGGTTTCTGCCCTGTGTGGACTAATGTGTGACTGTTTAAATTAGCCTTTTGAGTAAAATTTTGTCCACATAGCTCGCAGGTAAAAGGTTTCTGTCCTGTGTGGACTCTCACATGTCTGTTTAAATGTGCTTTTCGGATAAATCTTTGTCCACATATATCACAGGTAAAAGGTTTCTGTCCTGTGTGGACGCTCATGTGAATGTTTAAACTTGTTTTTTGAGTAAATCTTTGTCCGCAGAGTTCACAGGCAAAAGGTTTCTGTCCTGTGTGGACTCTGATGTGATAGTTTAAACTTGCCTCTTGAGTAAATCTATGTCCACAGAGCTCACAGACGAAAGGTGTCTGTCCTGTGTGGACTCTCATGTGACTGTTTAAATAAGCCTTTTGAGTAAATCTTTTTTCACATAGTTCACAGGTAAAAGGTTTCTGTCCTGTGTGTTTGATCATGTGGCCCTTTAAATGTGCTTTTTGGCTAAATTTTTGTCCACAGAGTTCACAGGTAAAAGGTTTCTGTCCTGTGTGTATGCTCATGTGGCTCTTTAAATGTGCTTTTTGGCTAAATCTTTGTCCACACAGTTCACATGTAAAAGGTTTCTGTCCTGTATGTATGCTCATGTGGCCCTTTAAATGTGCTTTTTGGCTAAATCTTTGTCCACACAGTCCACAGGTAAAAGGTTTCTGTCCTGTGTGGAGCCTAACATGTCTGTTTAAATTTGATTTATTATTAAATATTTTCCCACAGTCATTACAACTATATGCTGTTAGTTCTTTTTGGACTTTACGGCATGAGTCTACATGTTGCTTCACTTTAACGCTTTTCCTATTAACCAAACAGCCTGAAGA
This sequence comes from Nothobranchius furzeri, assembly GCF_043380555.1. Taxonomy (NCBI): domain Eukaryota; kingdom Metazoa; phylum Chordata; class Actinopteri; order Cyprinodontiformes; family Nothobranchiidae; genus Nothobranchius; species Nothobranchius furzeri. The sequence continues at coordinate 90,512,685 of NC_091742.1, read as the reverse complement.
CCTTATTGCTGAATGACCTTTCACTCTCACATGTTTCTGGAGAGACCACTTGTGGAGAAACACTTTACCACACTCAGGGCAGCTAAAGGATTTGTTGACAGACTTAACACCTGACTCATTCCAGTCATTGTCGTTGTCCCCAGTTTCAGACTCAGAGTCAGATAGCTCACAGTCTGGATTCACATCATCATCATCGTCTTTCTCATCATCTCCACTAACTTCTGTCTCTGAAGAATCAAAAGTCTGTTCGTGAGGGTCCAGGTCTTGGTTCCTGCTAGTTTCTGCTCCTCCACCAGTCTCTGCTGTTATCTGGTCAGCTGAGCTGCTGGTTGGGACATCTCTGTCTTCTATTTGTCTCTGATGAAGCTGTGAGAACAGAGGTTTCTCTTCATCATCTTCACTCTTTATAGAAACTGCAGTGAATGGAAACCTGATACCATCAGTCTCCTCCTTCAAATGAAGCTGCTGTTCCTCTAGACTCGCCCAGAGTTCCTCCTTTATGTGAAGACTTTCTGGATTCTGCTGGTCTACATCAGCACTCTGTTCTTCAGGAGCTTCTTCTTTAACCAAAACTACCTGATAAAAATCTGTAGGAAACACAGAAATGCATGATGTGAATTGCTGACTGGTGTAACTTTATATTCACACATATAACAGTTGTATTATTGCTAGGGATGCACCAAAATTAAAATTCTTGGCCGAAAGCCAAAAATGAGGAAACCAAGGCCAAAAACTGAAAGAAATCATGTCAATTATACCATATTTAATTACCATTTACCATTGAACCATAGCATTAGAAAGACTGTAAAAGTAACCTTTAAGCATCAAAGTCGCAATATTGAGCGGTGAAGCATGTCAGGAAAAAGACTGGAATAATAGGGGCTGGAACGGCCACCGATATTATCACTGTTAAACCAAGTTGGTGAAGGTTTTTGCTACAAAGTTTGACCTAAGTGTGGCTGCCAATTCGCTGTGTGACTATTTAATGTCAAAGCTGGGTAAGAAAGTGTCATGGACAAAGATAGAAACGCCACAGAGTAGATTTAACTCTCTGTGTCTCAGCTGAATGCAATAATGTGACGGAGTTGTATGATTCACAGCTCTGGCATGCAGGTTGTTTTGTCCAACACTACAGTATTATGAACCTCACCGCCCTAGAGGGATGGATGGAGACTTAGGGAAACCAAAAGATGTACTTCATTTACAGAAAAAAAAGAGATTCATAATGGTAAAGATGCTGGAGCTAGCTCATCTGATGCTGAGCCTTGAATGGAGGTCAGCTTTCCAGCAGAGAGAAGACGATAGATGCGTCTAGTCTCATACAATACTCATGGTCTGCCTGTTGGTCAAACTGTAACTGATAAATCAAGACGTATAGTGGTGGATGCACTACTGGACAGATGAGACATTTTGTGTTTGCAAGAAACATGGCTGGCCAAACAAGAATTGGACAAACTAAACTCTTTACATTTGAATTTCCATGGAGTCTGAGAGTCCACCATGGATCTCTCCAGTAGGCTGGTTAGAGGCAGGATATCTGGGGGTGTTGTATACTGTGGAACAGTAAATAAGACTCACTGGTGAAGGTGCTGAGGCTAAATGCTGATTGGGCCAATAGGCAAAAGTTTATTGTCTTAAACCCTATACACACCGTAAAAGAGCTACACTGACATCGCCACAGAAAAGGTATGTGACGAAGCTCTTCTGAGGCTGTTCAACTCTGACACTGAAGATGACTTCAGTGGTTTCAGTGCACAGGAGGATGATGAATAAACTAATCAATAACTTTTCTGTTTTGTTTGATACTGATCAGTTCACTTACGTTCAGTTAAACTACGTTTTCAATTCAGAAGATATCTGCGGCTTTTAGCCCGGTGCGGCTTATATTGAGGTGGGCTCATTAGTCCGGAAATTACGGTAAATCGGGGGAATTAAATAGTTATTCATTGCAAACTGATAGATCTTTTGGTAGCATTTCAGTGCCTATGGAAGCCCTAATGTGCTCAGATATAAATTGTAAGGATGATCAGCACATTATAAAAACGTGTGACATAAATGAGACCATTGTGAAACATCTCAAAGAATGCAGCTTTTTATGAGAATAACTTTAAAGTCATCACCGTCAGACCTGGTTGGAACTAATATGTTGCTGAGAAGCACACTGAGGCAAGACAGGCTTTTAGACTCTGGTCAGAGGCTGGTAGGCCTAGACAGGGGATCTTGATAGACAAGAAAAAGCAAATACTAGGTTTAACCCTTACCCAACGTTTAAATTTTCTAACGTTAAAGTCATTAGAGCACAAAAAAATGCACTTAGAAAGCTTCCCATAGAAATATTATATAATATTTCATAAGTCCCAATTTTTTTACATGAATTTCATCCTTGGCTTCAGCCCTAACAAAATATAATAAAATATGTGTGTGTTTCTCAGATTTAACCCCTTCATTGCCAGGTTTATTATCAAAACCAGAAGTTTGAAAACTGTACAAAAAATGAAAAAATCAAATCATTTTTTGTGTGTTATGTCCAGATGACCTTTTTTGTGGGTAAGTTGTCACAGCCTTGGAGTGTCACAAATAGGCATAAAAATATTTTTTGCTCACTTTGTAGTTTTTGTGTGATGTCATATTTTCTAAAATACTCACGTTAAAGTCATTAGAGCACAAAAAAATGCACTTAGATAGCCAGTTGAACACTTTATTAAAGCACACAACCAATGCCCTTTGTCACCGGTTCTGTTCATCACTTTTATGGACAGAATTTCTAGACGCAGCCGTGGTGTGGAGTGTGTCGAGTTTGGTGGCAGGAGAATCTCGTCTCTGCTTTTTGCGGATGATGTGGTCCTCCTAGCTTCATCCAGCTCTGACCTTCAGCTCTTGCTGGGTTGGTTCACGGCCGAATGTGAAGCGGCTGGGATGAGGATCAGCACCTCCAAATCTGAGACCATGGTTCTCGACCGGAAAAGGGTGGCTTGCCACCTCCGGGTCGGGGGAGAGGTCCTACCTCAAGTGGAGGAGTTTAAGTATCTCGGGGTCTTGTTCACGAGTGAGGGTAGGAGGGATCGGGAGATCGACAGGCGGATTGGTTCGGCGTCTGCAGTGATGCGGACGCTGAGCCGATCTGTCGTGGGGAAGAGGGAACTGAGCCAGAAAGCCAGGCTCTCGATTTACCGGTCGATCTACGTCCCAATCCTCACCTATGGTCATGAGCTTTGGGTAATGACCGAAAGAACGAGATCGCGGATACAAGCGGCCGAAATGAGTTTCCTCCGTAGGGTGGCCGGGATCAGCCTTAGAGATAGAGTGAGGAGCTCGGACATTTGGGAGGGACTCGGAGTAGAACCGCTGCTCCTCCAGATCGAAAGGGAGCCAGTTGAGGTGGTTTGGGCATCTGGTCAGGATGCCTCCTGGACACCTCCCCGGGGAGGTGTTTCGGGCATGTCCTGCCGGCAGAAGGCCCCCGGGTCGACCCAGGACACGTTGGAGAGGTTACATCTCCAATCTGGTCCGGGAACGCCTTGGGGTCCTGCCGGAGGAGCTGGTGGACAAGGCCGGGGAGAGGACGGCCTGGAGCTCCCTAATTGGGATGCTGCCCCCGCGACCCGGACCCGGATAAGCGGAGGAAGACGAAGACGAAGACAACCAAAGAAAAGGTGTGTGTGTGTGTGTGTGTGTGTGTGTGTGTGTGTGTGTGTGTGTGTGTGTGTGTGTGTGTGTGTGTGTGAAAGAGAGAGAAACACAGAGGGGAGTGAGCTAACAGCTGCAGGCTGAGCACACAACTGTTGAGTGCTCCTTGCACACAGCCTGTCCACATGCTTGGCAAAAGTGTGCATGCACGCTCCTCTTCCCCCTGCAAAGGTGGCATTTTTTCTTTGTCTGCTCCTGGGCTAGTGCTGCACCTGCAACAAAGCTGCAGCGCTGCTGGACCGCGGCAAGCGAGTGCGCCTCGCCTGGGCTGGTCTCACCATGGAGCTCCAGATGCTCCTCTTCTGCTGGTTCCAGGCCGGTTCCAGACAGCCACAGGACCAGGGCATTGTAGGCGCTCACATCTAACATGTTGCAGAAGAGCGACATGGGCCAACGTCTGGTCTTGCGGCGGCAGCTGAGCTGGAATAAAAATAAATGAATAAATAAATTACATATGCAATTAGGTTGGCGAATTATAATAAAATAAAATAAATAAATTACCTTGTCCAAGCTGTCAACTGCCCCTTTGCAGCGGTTGTAATCGATGATTACGGTCGGCTTCTGCTGCGGTCCCTCCTGACTGACTCCCCCTCATCTTCAAGCTGCTGAAACACCTCCAGGGCTTCATTCATGTTGAAACTTCTTCTCATGGTTGCGGTTTAAAGAAATGAATCCTGATCTGAGTCTCATATATGTACTTTTAGTCAATTGGTGCACCTGTGTAAGCTGCCCCTACTGAATGTAAACAAAATTCGATTCTGCAGGAATTTGTTTTGCAAAACAAATGTACGCCTTTGAAGTTTTTCAGCCTTCATCTTAGCTTTCATCCATGCAAATGCTTTATACTTATTGAAATAACATTTTGCAAAAGTAAAATTGTGAATGAGTATCTGAAATTTGGCAGAAAATCCTTTGATTTTTGATATATAGCATGCCTTTGATGAATATTCATGAAGTCAACAGAGTGTGAGAACCTGTGCCCCCCCCCCACACACACACACACACACTCCCATTGCCCACACCTGCTCAACCACTCCAGATAATGATCACAGATCTGTCTTTTGAAGATCTGTAAAGTGCTTTGGTACCTACATACACGCATGCCTGCACAATCACACACAAAGGAACACATGTCAAAATGCTATTTTGCAGAATAAGTTAATTTTGTACATTCAGTCAGGCTTATTTTTTGAAAGAACACTGAAAAAGCATAATTACCAAAAATTCAGAACACACACATGCAAACTATTGTATGGCATCTCTAACTAACACACAAACCATTTTTTTTGCAAAATATGTATTATAATGGATAGTCAGAGGTAAAGAAATGCAGCTAAATCATTCAGTTTAAATGCTGGGTCAGCCATTGCCCTGCTATATATGGAGAAAGTATGCCATGTAGTGAAAAACGGTAAAAACTGCTTCTTACATTTGTGATGAGACTGTAAACACAGGCACAATCATAATTTTTTAAAATTATGCCTATATTTATGCTAATTAAAAATATATGATTTACATGAAAGTCAATGGCACAAAAAATGCTTCAAAGTGCTTAACTGTACAAAATGAGTTCCACGTTTTAATAAAGTAGGTTGAATATTTTTTCAAACTTTTTTTTGTAATTCCTTCCAAAATACACATCCTCTACAAAAATTAGATAAATTGCATTAACATAGCCAAAGTTATTCACAAAAATACACGTGCCAGCACAAAAAAATTGCTCTAATGTGAGGTAAGGGTTAAATGTGCTCTTCGTTATATAAAGAAGAATGAAAATACATTGAGGGCACAATCATTGGCCAGAAAGCTGCAAAATAACAACTTAAAGCTTCTTTCCAGAGTATTTCTCTTATCCGATGGCACCATCTAGTGGCTGACAAGCATATCACACAAAAAATCTGTTGCTTTGTTTGTTTAAGATCACGACTTCAAGTTTCCGTTTGTGTGCTTTTGTAGCCGACAAACAGCTAAAACACGTTGTTTTACGAGCATTATTCTCATGTCATGTTGTGTTCTCATATATTTATATTTTAGAGACTTGCTTGTCTGTGACAAGTTCATCAACTCTGCGTCAGCCGAGGTATTCCTTAAATTTGAAGCACGTAAGCGGTAGTCTAACACTATTTGTTAGTTCTGGTCGGCACTCAGTTTCCAATTGCAGGGAGCCCTGCGGGGCAGGGGGCGTGCTTGGCAATAAATTTAAAAAATATATATATTTTTTACATTTTATCACAGCACATGATAAGATAATCACTTTTATGGATTTCTGAAAAATCATACATCATTTCTGAAAGGGGAAAACTCCGGAAAGCAGCTTTAACTGAATTCCGGAATGAAGTTGAACAACAACAAAAATTCATTACCATCCGACATTGAAAGGGTAAGCAATTCAGAAAAAATAGCTGAGATTTGGCGTAAACAATACTGTTCTCTGTTGTATTGTGTTAAAAGCAATAAAATAAAGTCAGAATCAATCCTATAGAGCTCCGGACGTCACGTGGCAGGCAACAAAGGTAAACAAAATGAATGGGATCGGCTTGGATTTTACTTCGTCGGAGTTTACTTCACACTTTTAAACCGAAGAAATCGTTTTATATAGTCAGAAATTAAATAGACTAAACATCTCCGACCCTTAACATGCCCCTGGGATACTTTTTAAAAACGCTAGAAGCTGTCGGAGCGGACTTCTTACCGGACCTGGCCGGGGAACGCCTTGGGATTCCCCCGGAGGAGCTGGCCCAAGTGGCTGGGGAGAGGGAAGTCTGGGCCTCTGGACTTAGGCTACTGCCCCCGCAACCCGACTCCAGATAAGCGGATGAAAATGGATGGATGGATGGACAAATAACATAGATTTACATGTAAGTAGTTTAAATATGGGCCATTCCCATCTGTACCTGGTCGGCCCGGGCTGGGACCGGCCGGGGTGGCCCAGCCCGGGCCGCCCCGGCCGGCCCCAGCCCGACACTAGTACTCTAATGCAGGACACCCTTTTCCGCCGCCACTGGAGACTGACGCTAACCTAGCTTTAGGGCGTTTTTTGCCCCATGCTTTCCCACCGCCGCTGGAGACTGATGTTAACCAAGCCTTAGGGCTTGTGTTGCCTGTTGGTTTACCGCTGCCCCGAAGACGGTGGAAAAAGAAACGGGGGAAACGAGGCGGCTTCTTCGTTCCTCTCCGAAGGATCCGGTGTGGCGAAGCCATATCAGAGTGCGGCTCCGCGACTGTGATGTGGCGGATCCAGCGTCATCTCAACCGTGTTGGGCCGATCTCGCTGCTACCGGGAGCACACGGAGCTGAATGTTCCATGGATGCGTCTGAAATGAGGATGTCCTGCCGGCTGGGAGCTCTCGGAGCGGAGAGCTGCATGAGTGCGTGGGATATGAGGATGATTCGCCAGCCGGGTGCCCACGCACATTTCGTCTGCTCCTGTTTTGGCCGGCTCATTCAGCGGGGAAGAAATCCGGCCACCTGCGGTATGTTGCAAGATTTGAAGGAACCGGACTTTCTCTACAATCGGGTACTCAGTCGACTCGTTTTGCGCTGATCAACGCCAGATCTGTTGGGAATAAAACTTTTATTCTGAAGGAATTCTTCCAGAACAATAGCCTGGATGTTTTATGCGCCACTGAATCGTGGATCACCCATGGGGATTCGGCCGCAATAGTCGAAATGTTACCTCCTGGATGCTCCTTCATTAACATTCCAAGATCACAGCGCCGGGGCGGAGGTCTATTGACTCTATTTAAATCAGATCTTATCTGCACACCGATTACCCCTCAATCAACACCATTGTCCTTTGAATTAAGCGTGTTTGAATTGGGACGTTCGCCTACACTGTTATGTGCTCTCATTTACCGTCCACCACAATATAGTAAGGATTTTCTAAACGAATTTGCAGCTTTTCTGGCTGAAGTCTCCTGTAGATACGGAAAAATACTCTTGCTTGGTGATTTTAATATTCATGTCTGCTGTCCTGACAAACCTTTGGTAAGGGATTTCCTGGATCTTATTGACTCCTTTAGCTTGTCCCAACGTGTGAGTGGGCCCACACATGGGCATACACACACACTTGACCTGGTTTTCTGTCATGGGCTGGAAATTAGTGATCTTGGCATTCTACCTGCGACTTTTTCAGATCACTCACCAGTTTTGTTTAATTTCAAATTAGACTATGCCTCTCGTATTGAATATTTCCGTCCCAGCTTCTCTCGTATAATCAGACCTAATACTGCTGCAGATTTTGCCGCTGTTCTTACTCTGAATTCAGCTCCATATGATTCTACTGATGCATTTACTGTAGTTGAGGGATCACTTCGTGCGCTTGATTCATCCTGCCTGGCTGCTATGGATATTGTCGCTCCATTAAAATCACGTTGAAAGACATCCAAGCCCGACCCATGGCTGAACGAACAAACTCGTTCCATGAGACAAAATTGCAGAAGACTGGAACGTAAATGGATAAAAGACAGGCTTACTGTATCCTTCGAGGCCATGAGAGAGGCTTGGTCTCAGTAGCAAAGAGCAGTCAGAGGCGCGAGAAATCGATTTTTTGCTAGCATTGTCACGGCTAATTCAAACAATCAAGGTGTGTTATATAAAACCATAAATGCAGTGCTTTCCCCAGTTGAAAAACTATTTTCCTCTGCGTCCGCTGACTTGTGTAGCCAAATCCTGCAGTTTTTCTTAAATAAGATTACTGTAATCAGAGCTCAGATTCACCAAACCAACCATGTTCCAGATTCATTTATCCCCTCTCACGGGCAACTTCAAAGCTTTCAGCCCATCTCTTTGGCCTGTCTAGAAAAAACTGTTGCAGCCATGAAACCCTCTGGCTCCCCAGATGATGCTATCCCACCTCGTCTCCTGAAAGAGGTGTTTCCTTTAATTAGCCATAGCATGCAAGGCATTATAAATAGTAGCTTGACATTGGCTGAAGTTCCTCGTGCCTTTAAACACGCTATTCTACATCCAATCTTGAAAAAACCTGGCCTTGATCCCACCGATTACTCTAATCTCCGACCAATTTCCAAATTACCGTTTTTATCTAAGGTCCTTGAGAAAATAGTGTATGAACAGTTGCTGAAACATTTAAATGAATTTCAGGTAATGGACACCTGTCAGTCTGGTTTTAGAAAACAGCACAGCACTGAAACTGCTCACGTTCGGGTGTTTAATGATTTTTTCTGGCTTTAGATTCAGGTTTCCATGTGGTTCTGGTACTTTTGGATCTATCAGCAGCATTCAACACGATCGATCATGACATTTTGATCACAAGACTTCACACTTGGGCTGGCATTTCAGGCTCAGCCCTAGATTGGTTTAGGTCATACTTTTGTAACAGGTCTGCTAGAGTCATGTTGGATGGCTGTTCATCCGAGTCACAGCCACTACGTTGGGGTGTCCCACAAGGTTCAATACTCGGCCCGTTACTGTTCAACCTCTATATACTGCCCTTAGGAGCCATTTTGAGAAAGCACGCTGTCTCATACCACCTTTACGCTGATGACTGTCAAATTTACTTTTCATTTAAGCCAACTCAATCAACGAAAGTTCTGTCTGATTGTATCCTTGAGGTCAAGCTATGGCTTGCTGATAACTTCCTCCATCTTAATGACTCCAAAACTGAGTTAATCGTTTTCAGTCCTAACAGTATCACGGCTACTCGTCAACCTGACCTCAACTGTCTCTCACCTAATGTATCCTCTGTAATTTCCAACCTTGGAGTAAAAATGGACCAGGCTCTGAAGATGGATGCCCAGGTCAATAACACAGTTAAATCATGTTTTTACCACCTAAGACGCATCTCGAAACTAAAGCACATCCTGAGTGTCCGTCTTCTGAAATCTGTGGTCCACACTTTCATCACTTCAAGGCTGGATTACTCTAACTCCTGCTTATACGGCATCAGTAAAGCAGCTCTTTCTAGACTTCAGCTGGTCCAGAATTCAGCGGCTAGGTTGCTGACTGGAGCTGACAGAAGACAACACATTTCACCAATTCTGAAATCTCTCCACTGGTTGCCCGTGCAGTTCAGGATAAATTTCAAAATTTTGCTTCTGACTTACAAATCCTTGAACCGTCAAGCTCCTCCATATCTGTGTGAACTGGTCCATTACTACAACCCGCCGCGGTCCGAAGATAAGCTCCTCCTAGCTGTTCCGAATGCACGTTTAAAAAGCCGTGGAGAGAGGGCTTTCTCTGTATGTGCCCCCAAGCTGTGGAACGCATTACCACTACTAGTGAGGCAAGCACCAACAGCTAGCATTTTTAAATCACGCATGAAAACTCACTACTTCAACCTAGTGTATACCACATAATTATGAACCTCACTTACAACTACATTGTTTAAAAATGGAATGCACGATATCAACTTCCGTACTATTGAGGTTCTTTTTAAAATGTTTTTCTTATTTTTTATATTCTCCCTGTGTTTTATTGATTTTTAACTGTTAGTTCTAGGTATTTTTTGTTTTTCCTTTTATCTCTGTTCTACATGACTGTCTGATGGCGGTTTAATTAACTAACATTTTTAATGTACAGCGCCTTGTTTGGTTGTAATGCCTTGTTGAATGTGCTTTATAAATAAAATGGTATGGTATGGTATGAGGCTCGTTATACATCTATGCTGAAACTTATACGTATAGAATATAACTTTACCTCACATGACGTGAGGTTGGTCTGTTCCATTTAACCGTTATCTTTGACCAAGGAAGGACAGTGTCCTCTAAGCAAGACACCTGGCCTACCAAGGCTCTGGATGTGGGAGTGCTGATGGTTTGTTTAATAAATAAGATGAGCGATATTGTAGGAAACCAGACACGCATGCACACACACACGCACGCACACCAGTACCCAAAGCCGGATTAACCATATGGGCAACTGGGCAATTGCCCAGGGCCCACAAACTCTAAAGGGCCTAGGGCAGCAAGGGCACAAGCAAAATACTGTTGGCCTATCTGTAATCTCCCGCTTTATATTAAACTAGGGTGACCATACGTCTGGTTTTCCCCGGACATGTCCACTCTCTGTCCGGGCATCCGGACTGGGGGTTCTTGGATTGATGAAAATGTCCGGTTTTTCATCCAGGAGCAGGGATCAAATTATGGGGGAGATGGATATCCTACACATCCAGGGGAGCCGGAAAAAAGTTTTCTAGCTATATTACATCATTTATGGACTCTTTTGAGCAGAGAGCACAGAGAGCGGCACAGCGCTGCGTTGTTGCGCAGCGATCCAGGCTGCTGCTTCCAGCTCACGGTCCATTCTCAAAGTGGCGCAACCAAAAAACTATAATTAGCACACGATCGTTCATGTCCGCACATGTTCTCTACTTTCTGTCTTATTTGTGCCTGAAGTGCTCTGCCGCTGCGGAGCTCATCACCTGTGCTGTGGTGATGTCACCTCACTGACGCAGCATCGAAACGCGCTCTCCGCTACGGTCAGGAGATCCTTTGATCTGCTCAAAAGTAACTGATGAGGTGAAAAAGTAAGAATCCAGGCAGCAGATTTTCTGGAGAGTTTAGAGGAGATGCAGGAAGATGAGAGACAGACAGGAAAATAGTTAAATAAAAACAAGAAAACAAAACAAAGTGTTGAAAAGTAAAATGTAGGTAGATTTATCTCCACTACACGTTTTTTTTACCAGTAAAAAACAATAAGTTATACACATGTAATATTTATACATCTGATACAGTTCAGATCACCTTCAAAACTCAGTCACACACCCAGGGCCGTTTCAAGGCATTTTGGGGGCCAAGGCAAAATGACCCCCCCCCCACCCCCATAACTGGGCTCCCCAGAAGCCTCTGTGTAATTCATACCCTCTCCAGTAGTGTTAGTTATACAGTGATTATAAAAGCCCCTCAGACATTACTGACATGTTCTAATATTATCAGATGAAAAACTAAATTATCAGACATGTTTCTCATCTGCTTCTTTTCTAAACTTGTAAAAAGTAACAAAACCAGTTGAAAGCCACTATTTGTGGATTCTCTGAAAGTTTCCATGGAGTGTGTGACAACTTATTTTTTCATTGATCCTATCGTCTAATCTCACAGCTGAAACAAGCATCCTTAATAATCTGTGCACAGGAAGCTTACCGATGCTGTAGTAAAACAAAAGGTATAATAATTTATTATTAATAAAACCTTGTTGCAGCACTAAAGCAGAAAAATGAGATTTTGCATTAAATATGCAAAATATTTACATATGAATTGTTTTGGAGCCCTTTTATTGGCAGAATCTGATATTAATGTAGTTCTTACAAAAAATGGGTCCCAACGTGGTTTGTGTGGCGTTGCCATAGTGTGACGTCATAGGCACAGATCCCCTGTCCTCTTGTTTGGAAATGGAAATATGGTCACCCTATTAAACAAACTGTCCACCCGGGCTTTTGCACTGCACAGAGACGCTTCGCTGCCTATGACTGAACGTCAGTTGAGAGTCAGTCTCATGCAGACTGACCAATGAAGAGAGGGCCTCAAGTTAAGACCCTCTCCTCATTGGTCAGTCCACACGAGGTGGGTCAAAGGTTAACCTGAGCGGGTTACGTGATGTCAGGCATTCAAGTATTGAGTATATTTACTGCATATTACTGTAAAATATTCTGTATGTGACCACATTATGGTGATCCTTGGGTCGTGATGATGGGGCCCTTGAATATTGTTGCCCAGGGCACAACAAAGTGTTAATCTGGCCCTGCCAGTACCTGTGTCCATGCTGTCCAGGTCCAGGTGGTGAAGAACACACGATGAATCAGTCCCAGATCCTGAAGTGGTAGCAGGTTTTCTTTAGCCGTGTTTAGCTAACAGCTGCAATAGAAACAAAGCAGGAGAGCTGATTAAGATGCTGCTTCAGAACAACGCAGGAGATTAAAGATCCAACGCTTTGGTTCTGGCCAAAAGAACAGCAGCAGATCCAGAGGGCAGGAAGTCTAGAGAAAAGCTTCTCACCCACAACCTGATTCTGGAGCTCCGATTGTCACGAAGACCGCAGAATATCTCCTCCGGTTCTGGAAAGAACTCCACCAAGTTGTTGAGGAGGAGAAGAAAGTTTCCACAGCCTGGTGAGAAGATTTCTGCAGCAGCAGCAGTTAGTCGCTTTAGATGATCAACTCTCCCAGAGACTGAAGTGAAGACATTTTTACTGCAGAGCCTCAAATATTCTCCTCACACACCAGAACAACAACAAGCTAGCTCTGCTAGCAGCTTCCGGTTTCTGCTTCTGGTGGTCGGTGACCAGCGTAAGGGTGCACTTGCGCCACCTGCTGGTCTGGAGTCTGGAACAAACTGATATGATACGTTACGTTGACAATGGTCACAAATATGAAGACCCATTTGGTGACGTTTCGGCCTCTATACTCACCCAATACTCCAGGGGTTGGGAACCTATGGGTCGCAAGCCAGATGTGGTCTTTTGATGGCTGCACCGCAGGCTCGCACACAAATGTTTGATTAAAAAAAGTAACGATAAAAATAAAAAATTTTCATGTATTTCAATCCATTAATTTCAGCTCGTGTCCATGGTTGTGGCAGGCATGAAGCCAGGTTTTCATACTTGGGTGAGCCTTAATTACATTCTCAATAAAAATTTCATACATTTTTCATGAATATTTATTCTAAACAAGCTAACCTGATTGTCAAGTAACATATTAATGTTACAATTAATGAATTTCACTTAAGGTAGGAACATTTCACCTGCCGTGACCCAAACACACTCCTTCCTTCTCCGTGTAAACCTGAACAGGTCGCCGACTTGTGCGTAATCAAATATCTGGGTTTGCTCTCTTTAGTCCAGGGGCCAGCAACTCCCGGCCCTGGAGCCGCAGGCGGCTCTTTCATCAGCATCATCTCTGTGCTTGTAAAATAATTAATATTTAATTAAAACGCATTTTTTTTACTGCATTCACTTCTTTATGTGTATGCCAATTCTAAATATAAAGATTGTCTGCGTAAACTTCAACAGGCCCACGTGAGACCTGTTGACGGGTCACCTGCTTGTGTGTAATCAGATGTCTCTATAGGCGCTTTCTGAGCTGAACAGGATACCAGGGAACATTTTCTAAGTGACAAGTCTCTCTGAGAGACAGGGTTTGGAAAACACTCGCTTCAGTGAGAGGAATCTTCTCTGGTTCTTCTGCTGCCTGTGACCGAAGTGATCCAAGCCCCTCTCCACATCTTGTTGTCCACCTTACGTACACGCTGTTAGCGAGCTGTGCTGAGCAGTGTCCAGCTCAGATGTTCTGATGGGAATCTTTTCTTGATTGATTTAGCTCCCTCCGCAATGTAACAATTAAAATGTCGGCTCATCTGCATGCGTTGGGGTAATTCTTTCTATTCTTTCTCCATCAAAATAAACAATCAAATAGGAGAAATATCAAGTCAATGCGAACGCTGCCCTTTAACTGTTTTGCTCTCTTCCGAAGATTGTTGCAAAGGGAAACAACTAGACTTGATTTACACCAGAGCCGTGCACCGTGAGCTCTCAGTGACTGTAAATGAGAGGGAAAAACAAATTGATCGGATCCTTTTCTTACCTTTTAAACATTGTTTAATGTATGCTTTCGTTCTGTACAAAGTTTATAACAATCCAACGAGACAGAGCCTGGATTTGTATTCTGAACAGTTAAAACATGTTTTAAAAGGAGACCTGCGATGCATCAAAAAGCGGCTCCAGCTCAAATGTAAAACCACCAACAGGGTGAAACATATCTAAATATTGTACACACAGATGGCCTGCCACCAGGGGTGGACTGGGACTACAATTCAGCCCTGGCAAATTTCTGAACCGTCGTTCCACAGAGCAGGGATGTGTGTGCTGCTGCTTGCGGACTCGTCTCTATGCCGCCAACTGTGAGGGCGAATGTTGCGTCGGCTCAAGCTGGGCAAGTGGCCCACCGGGACAGTGCCAGAATGCCAGATAGCTCAGTCCACCCCTGGCTACAACTTCTGGATCAAGTTTATACAAATAGTTTTATTAATTATCTTCTGTTGAAAGATAACATGAGCAAACGGTATTGGTTGCGGTCATCTGTTGTGATCGGTTAAAGCAGCTCTCAGCTGTCTAGGTTGGGCCCAAGTGCAGGTAAATGGGCCAACCCACAACGCCGCGGCTGCTGTGGCTCCCAGTGTTTTCTTTACTGTGGGAAACGAGTAATGTTACCTCATTCAAGAACATTTAGGCAGTCAGAAACACAAATGTGATAATAAAACTGCTAAACTTTTTCTAAAACATACATAAAAGTACAGATTTTCAAAAGAGACGCAATATATTTTGGCAGAGCAGTATTGCTGTAGCATGAAGTCATCAACAGGCGCAAGCCCCCAAGCAGATCTGGAAGGTACAGTGCCTGAAAACTACAATTGGCACTGCATTCTCTTATGGAATTACCTGAAGAACCATCAGAGTCTGAGGAGTCACGCCAAAGCTGCATTCTTTCTGCTCCACAGGTAACATTCACTGTAAAGTTTTATTAAACTAGAGACAGTCAGGAAGATGTGATGTAAAACCACCCTGTATGTAGTGCCCTCTAGTGGCTGGAAACTAAACACTGCAACTAAGTTCTTTTTAACAAGGAAAGCACTTGCTTCTGTGACAGGAAATATTACGCATGCACTCTTACGGTGCTGCTGTGTTTGCCTGTGACCCTAATAAGCCACACAAAAGGTAATGTTGGAACCTAAATATTTCATGACAAAAAGTAAGCTAATAAGACTAATACTGCAATGATATAAAATTCTATCCTCAGCAACAAGTTTATGTCATGTGTGGAGAGTTAAAACACGTCATTTGAGTAAATCTTTGTCCACAGACAAACGGTTCCTGTCCTGAGTGGAATCTCATGTGTCTGTTTAAATACAGCTGAACAGCAAATCTTTGTCAACAGATTTCTACGACAAACGGTTCCTGTCTTGAATGGACTATCATGTGTCTGTTTAAATATCTCTGATTAGCAAATCCTTTTCCACAAAGTTCACAGACAAAAGGTTTCTGTCCTGTGTGGATGCTCATGTGATAGTTTAAATTTTCATTTCGAGTAAATCTTTGTCCACAGAGTTCACAGAAAAATGGTTTGTGTCCTGTGTGGACTCTCACGTGACAGTTTAAATTTGTATTTCGAGAAAATCTTTGTCCACAGAGTTTACAGACAAAAGGCTTCTGTCCTGTGTGGACTCTCATGTGTTCATTTGCATTTTTCTTTTGAGAAAATCTGTGTCCACAGACATCACAGGCAAAGGGCTTCTGTCCTGTGTGGACACTCATGTGTCTGTTTAAACTTGTCTTTTGAGAAAATCTTTGGCCACAGAGGTCACAGACAAAAGGCTTCTGTCCTGTGTGGACTCTCATGTGTTCATTTAAAATTTTCTTATGAGAAAATCTGTGTCCACAGACATCACAGGCAAAGGGCTTCTGTCCTGTGTGGACTCTAAGGTGTATGTTTAAATTTGTCTTTTGAGAAAAACTTTGATCACAGAGTTCACAGACAAAAGGTTTCTGTCCTGTGTGGAGTCTAACGTGTCTCTTTAGATTATGTTTATGACTAAATATTTTTCCACATTCATTACAACTCAATGCTGTCATTTCTCTGTGGACTTTAAGGCTTGGGTCTGCATGTTGCTTCACTTTAACACTTTTCTTAGTAACCAAACAGCCTGAAGATGTTATTGCTGAATGACCTTTCACATGTTTCTGGAGAGACCTCCTCTGGAGAAACTGTTTACCACACTCAGGGCAGCTAAAGGATCTGTTGACAGACTTAACACCTGACTCATTCCAGTCATCCTCTTTGTCTTCAGTTTCAGACCCAGAGTCTGAAGTCACACCCTCCTCTGAAGTCACATCCTCCTCCTCCATATCATCATCTCCACTAACTTCAGTCTCTGAAGAATCAGATGTCTGTTCATGAGGGTTCAGGTCTGGGTTCCTGCTAGTTTCTGCTCCTCCACCAGTTTCTGCTGTCAGCTGGTCAGCTGAGCTGCTGGTTGGCCCATCTATGTCTTCTATTTGTTGCTGATGAAGCTGTGAGAACAGAGGTTTCTCTTCATCATCCTCACTCTTTATAGAAATTGCAGTGAATGGAAACCTGGCAGCATCAGTCTCCTCCTTCAAATGAAGCTGTTCTCCCTCCAGACTGGTCCAGAGTTCCTCCTGTTCCTCCTTCACTTGAAAACGTTCTGGGTGCTGCTGGTCCACACCAACACTCTGTTCTTCAGGAGCTTCTTCTTTAACCAGAACTACCTGTTGAATCTCTGTAGGAAACACAGAAATACGTTGATGTGAATAGCTGACTGCTGTAACTTTATACTCATTTGTTTCTATACTTGCCCAGTAGTATGTCTGTTGTCATTGATTCATGCAGGTCCACATATATTTTAAATGGTACACAAAGAGAACACTTATACATTCTCTATATCTCGCTGTTGACAGTGCACGCCAGCAGACAGTGTGCTGAAGAGGACCAGTGTGACAGACCAGTGCACAAGAGTGCAATGTCGAGTGCTTCCAGATCTGGAAAGTGAAAAACCATTCTTTCGGAGTCTTGCTGGTATCTGGTTATGCCCATCCATCCATTGTCTTCCGCTTATCTAGAATCGGGTCGCTGGGGCAGCAGCCTAAGCATATAGTCCCAGATCCCAGACTTCCTTCCCTAGCTACTTGGGCCAGCTTCTCTGGGAGAATCTTAAGAAGTTCCCTGACCTGATATACAGTAATCCCTCGCTACTTCGCGGTTCGTTCATCGCGGATTTTTTCTTTGGAGCATTTTTCAGGGGGAATTCGCAGATAAGCGGTATTTTTCACTGATTCGCGGTATTTTTCTATGCGAAATATCAAGAAATTCTTGTTTTTTTTTTCATCAATTTCATCATAAAATGCACTTTTTGTAATAAAACTAAAAAAAAAACAAGTAAAAAAAATTTTTTTCTTGAGTTTTACCCACAAAAACAGAATGTGATCATACGATAATTCAATATAGTACTGTATGTCAGACAGGTCGGCTGGATTCGGGAGTTGAGCTTGTAGGGAGCGTGGTTTCACAGACGCGGAAGTGATAGCGTCGGTGAAACGCCGGCTGATCTAGGAAACCCCCGAGCGTTCGAGCGTCAACGAAGTGACACGGAAATGCCGGGCTTTCCAGAAGTAAGTAAGATAACTTACTATGAGCTGATAGTTCGTTGGATTGATCGGTAGGTTGGAAACTCTGATCATGAATCTGAAGAAACGATGACTGAGTGGTGAGCTGGAAAGGCGACTTCCGTTTATAGCCGCGGTTTGTGACGTAGGTGCGACGTGGAGGGAATCCCCGCGAGGGGCATGCTGGGAGTCCCTACTTCGCGGATTTTCACCTATCGCGGCCAGGTCTGGAACGCATCTACCGCGATAAACGAGGGATCACTGTATATGTATATAAGTGCCTCTAGCGCCTGATCAACACATGCTTTTTCTTCTCCAACAGAAACAGCGCTGTGATGAAAACAGGACAGTAATTAATTAGATGACATGTTACTGACAGAAATAACTTTTGTTAGTATGCTGATGTTTTAAACACTTTTATTACCATCACTGTAAATTAGCTATCAGTGAGAGAAAAAAAAGGAAATTGCGAAGAATACAGAAAAAAAACTAAACAAATTCAGTTTGAGTTATTTTTGTGAACGCTTATTAGTTTCTGTAATTTTTAAAAATCGTATTTTAAGTATATATATATATGTTTTCAGTGACACAAGTGCAGTGGCTGTCTTTGAACAGGTTATTCGTTAGTTTGTCTCTTGCCGGCTGGACTACTGCAGTTCCCTCTACTACGGCCTAGACATGTCATCTGTAACCCATTTACAATTGGTGCGAAATGCTGCAGCCCGTTTTCTAACCGGAACAAGGAAGCATGAACATATCACTCCAGTGCTTGCTTCCCTTCACTGGCAACCAGTCCATTTTAGGATTCATTTTAAATAACTGCTCTTTGTTTATAAATCTATCCATGGTTTGGCCCCACCTTATGTAGACGATTTACTGTCAGCATACACTCCTGCCAGGAATTTGAGGTCAGGTTCTCAATCATTACTATTGATAACAAAAGCTCATTTAAAGACACGAGGAGACAGAGCTCTTCCTGCGGCCGACCCGAAGCTCTGGAGCAACTTTCCTAGGCAGCTCACAACTTCTCAGAGTTTGGAGACATTTAAGGCATTGCTAAAAACGTATTTCATTGACCTGGCTTTTAATGTTGATTAAATCTTCAATTGTATTGTTTTACTTATTTTTTATTAGTCTGAGTTTGTTAATGTTATTAGCTTGTTGTCTTAATGGTTGATGTTTTAGTCTATTTCTTGTTGGCATGTTCATCATGGGAGTGTGTACAGCACTTTGGGTTGTGGAAGCAACAGTGCTTTATAGATAACCTTTGACCTTTTTCAAAAATGTTTTTATTCTAGTTTTTGTTATGTGGTGGGCTCTTATGCTCTGTGTATAGTAGTAAAAATGGTACATGGTATTTAAAGTAGAGCTTACTAGAGTCCTAGAGCCCCCCAAGGTGCTTTACAACACACACACACACACACACACACACACACACACACACACACACACGCACACGCACACAAAGTACCTGTGTCCATGCTGTCCAGGTCCAGGTGGTGAAGAACACACGATGAATCAGTCCCAGATCCTGAAGTGGTAGCAGGGTTTCTTTAGCCGTGTTTAGCTAACAGCTGCAATAGAAACAAAGCAGGAGAGCTGATTAAGATGCTGCTTCAGAACAACGCAGGAGATTAAAGATCCAACGCTTTGGTTCTGATCAGCTGAGGACAGATCCAGTCTGGAAAAGAGGACCTTTGCTCACCAGAGTTCACGGAGTAGAGCTAACCGCTTTTTCCTCCAGAGTCACATTCAGATTCGGGGCTTTTCCGTCGGAGAGTGTGAGCAGGATGGATGAGAGAGCGAGCAGCGATCCTGCATCATGACCAACTCAGATGAGCGAGTCTGATAGAGGGAACCTCTTCAATCTGATGAAAGCAGCAAAACGAGCGCGTTTCTCAGAGAGGCCAAAGGAACAGCAGCAGATCCAGAGGGCAGGAAGTCTAGAGAAAAGCTTTTCTCACCCACAACCTGATTCTGGAGCTCCGATTGTCACGAAGACCGCAGAATATCTTCTCCGGTTCTGGAAAGAACTCCACCAAGTTGTTGAGGAGGAGAAGAAAGTTTCCACAGCCTGGTGAGAAGATTTCTGCAGCAGCAGCAGTTAGTCGCTTTAGCTGATCAACTCTCCCAGAGACTGAAGTGAAGACATTTTTACTGCAGAGCCTCAAATATTCTCCTCACACACCAGAACAACAACAAGCTAGCTCTGCTAGCAACTTTCGGTTTCTGCTTTGTTCGGTGGTCGGTGACCAGCATAAAGGTGCACTAGCGCCACCTGCTGGAGCGGAATAAAACACACCTGTGTGTTCAGCATAAACCACACAGGACTTGTGATAACTTCCCCAAACAATAACTTATTTTTTATATATATTTTCCTTTTTAACCTGTTTCTTTAACAGAGCTGAAAAGCAGGTCAAGACTGTTCCTTCATAATCGTCATTATTCAAATCTGACCATGTCTCTTCACTTGATGACCTAACACCAAAGTGAACAAGTTTTGTTGTTTGTTTTGTTTTTCATGTAACCAGCCCTGGGAAGCAAACATTTCTTTTGCTAATTTGAGAATTGTTTCATGCAATGATTGATGAGGCCACTCACTGTGAGTCCTGATAGGCAAGAGTAAATTAAAGAATAATGCTCAATATAATACATGTTACACATATA
Organism: Nothobranchius furzeri; assembly: GCF_043380555.1. Classification (NCBI taxonomy): domain Eukaryota; kingdom Metazoa; phylum Chordata; class Actinopteri; order Cyprinodontiformes; family Nothobranchiidae; genus Nothobranchius; species Nothobranchius furzeri. The sequence continues at coordinate 90,492,201 of NC_091742.1, read as the reverse complement.
ACACATTAAATATAGTACTATAATGTAGCATACACCAATAACATACTCAATATAAAAATTTATCCAAACTGTTCCGCTTATCTGGAGTTGGGTTGTGAGGGCAGCAGCCTAAGTCAAGAGACCCACACTTCCGTCTCCCCAGCCACTTAGGCCAGCTCTTCTGGGGAAATCCCAAGGTGTTCCCTGGCCAGGCAAGAGACATAGTCCTTCCAACATGTCCTCCCTTTAGGTATCCTCCCGATTTGAACGGCGGATCTACTCCATGCCCTTCCCAGATGTCCAAGCTGAGAGAAGAAAGAGGTCAGCCACCATGCGGAGAAAAGTCATTTTGGACAGCATCTCTCACATCGTCTGTTCCAATTCGTCCTAGTTTTGACCTTAAACAGTGTGTCACCAGCCTGGAGTGAAATTGGATATTGGACATGCAATGGTCTCTCAAATAAATGCAGTTGTGAAATCGTACTTTGTTCAACCACATCGTTTAACAAGCCTGAAGCCCACATTGAGACGGTCCCATTTGGAATCTGTTATTCACGCATTTATCACCTCCCGGTTGGACTAAGCAAACTCCCTCCTCCTTGGCTCCCCTGCTATGGCACCAAACAGGCTGCAGTTGGTGCAAAATGCTGCTGCGAGGGTTTTAACAAGCAGATGTAGCTACATCACCCCGTTTCTCTCCAGCTTCACTGGCTGCCACTCAAGTTCAAGGTTCATTTCAAGATCCTGGTTCTGGTCTTTAGGGCCTTACATGTGTGACAGGGTTAGAGTCACTGTATCCCGATTGATCATGCACTCTGGCTACTTGGCCAAAGGCATGTCCCTTTGGTTAGTGTGTGTGTCTTTCACCCGGAAGACTGGGGACCGAATCCCACCACCCCACATCTGGTTTATAAACATCATATACATTTTCTCTTTCGTCCTCTCTGGAGGATGTATTTGATCCTCTGTTGTTATTGATTAATCGTTAAAGTCCCATAGTCATCATCACACACTGGTGCAATTACATCTCTGCATTTGACCCATCCCCGTAGGGAGTGGTGAGCTGCAGATTTGACTGCACTAAGGAACTATCTGGTGGTTTAAATTCAACGTTAAAAGAAAATACAGTTCAGTGATAGTTACATATAGTTACATATTTTTACTGCTACAATACTCTGTTCAAATGAAATGGTTGAAATGATGTTTAGACACTCACTCTGCTAAGAAAACTAAATCAACAGAATATGAAAGTTATAATTATTATGAATTATTAAGCACTACACATCTGAAAACATTTCTGAATATTCTAATGATCCATATGGGGCAGACAGTATCAAAAGCTGAAAAATTAATGCAGGAGATGCAGGGAGGTGAGTTTATCTCAGCTGTTTATTGGATGTCTCTGAACCACCGTTAGCGGAAAATGTCATTCTATCTGATGTTTTTAGTTCTAGTTTAGGTAATGTTACAGGGACATGGAATTATATTAAATTATCTCACACAAACCTTCAGGTGTGTAGATCAATAATCACAGGAAGAATTCGCTTCTGCAGAAACCAAAACTGTGTCACAGACTTGTGGTTTTTACAAACTTTAGTTTATTTTTGAAAATTAAGATAAGCAGCACATACGACAGGTAATATTGTTCCAAAATTATTTTTTCTACACTCAACAAAAATATAAATGCGACACTTGTTTTTGCTCCCATTTTTCATGAGCGGAATTCAAACATCTGAAACTTTTTCTACACACAACACCCATGACTCTCAAATATTGTTTTGAAATCTGTCTACATGTGTGTTAGTGAGCACCTTTCTTTTACCAAGATAATCCATCCCACCTCACAGGTAAACACTAGACAGCATGAATAATGTACAAGTGTGCCTTGACTGCCCACAATAAAAGGACACCCTAACACATTCACAGTTTTGCTTTTTTTTTTGGAGGGGTGGGGGGCAGAAATCCAGGAGGCAGACATTTTTTGGTTATGCAAACTGATTGTTACTACGGCTGTACGGGTGGCTGGTCTCAGGTGATCCTGCTGCATGTGAAGGTCCTGGGCTGGTGTGGTCACACGCGGTCTGCGGTTCTGAGGTCACTTGGATGTGCTCCCAAATTCACTGAAACGCCTTTGGAGACGAGGGTGGCCTTTTCCGTAGTGTGGATGCGCAAATGTCTGTTTAAACTTTGCTTATGAGCAAATCTCTGTCCACAGAGTTCACAGGAAAACGGTTTCTGTCCTGTGTGGACTCTCAGGTGAATGTTTAAACTAGTCTTTCGAGTAAACCTTTGTCCACAGAGTTCACAGGCAAAAGGTTTCTGTCCTGTGTGGACTTTCAAGTGGCTGTTTAAAGTATGCTTATAAGTGAATCTTTGTCCACAGAACCCACAAACAAAAGGTTTATGCCCTGTGTGGACTCTCATGTGAATGTTTAAACTAGTCTTTTGAGTAAACCTTTGTTCACAGAGTTCACAGGCAAATAGTTTCTGTCCTGTGTGGATGCTCATGTGTCTTTTCATATATTGCTGATCAGTAAATCTTTTTCCACAAAGTTCACAGGCAAATGGTTTCTGACCTGTGTGGACAATCATATGAATGTTTAAACTTGTCTTTTTAATAAATCTTTTTCCACAAAGTTCACAGGCAAATGGTTTCTGACCTGTGTGGATGCTCATGTGATTGTTTAATCTTGTCTTTTGAGTAAATCTTTGTCCACAGAGTTCACAGGCAAATGGTTTCTGTCCTTTGTGGACTCTTATGTGATAGTTTAAACTTGCCTCTTGAGTAAATGTTTGTCCACAAAGCTCACAAGAAAAAGGTTTCTGTCCTGTGTGGACTGTCATGTGGCCCTTTAAATAATCCTTTCTGCTAAATCTTTGTCCACACAGTTCACAGGTGAAAGGTTTGTGTCCTGTGTGTATGCTCATGTGGCTATTTAAATATGCTTTTCTGCGAAATCTTTTTCCACACAGTTGACAGGCAAAAGGTTTCTGTCCTGTGTGTATGCTCATGTGGTCCTTTAAATAATATTTTCTGCTAAATCTTTGTCCACACAGTTCACAGGTAAAAGGTTTCTGTCCTGTGTGTATGTTCATGTGGCTATTTAAATATGCTTTTCTGTTAAATCTTTGTCCACACAGTTGACAGGTAAAAGGTTTCTGTCCTGTGTGGAGTCTAACGTGTGTGTTTAGATATTTTATTTTGCTAAATATTTTTCCACAGTCATTACAACTAAATGCTGTTAGTTCTTTTTGGACTTTACAGCACGAGTCTACATGTTGCTTCACTTTAACACTTTTCCTATTAACCAAACAGCCTGAAGGCCTTATTGCTGAATGACCTTTCACTCTCACATGTCTCTGGAGAGACGACTTGTGGAGAAACACTTTACCACACTCAGGGCAGCTAAAGGATTTGTTGACAGACTTAACACCTGACTCATTCCAGTCATCGTTGTAATCCCCAGTTTTAGGCTCTGACAGCTCAGAGTCTGGATTCACATCATCATCTCCACTCACTTCCGTCTCTGAAGAATCGAAAGTCTGTTCATGTGGGTTCAGATCTGGGTTTCTGTTAGTTTCTGCTCCTCCACCAGTCTCTGCTGTCTTCATGTCAGTTGAGCTGCTGGTTGGGACATCTCTGTATTCTATTTTTGGCTGATGAAGCTGTGAGAACAGAGGTTTCTCTTCATCATCCTCAATCTTTATAGAAACTGCAGTGAATGGAAACTTGGCACCATCAGTCTCCTCCTTCAAATTAAGCTGATGTTCCTCTAGACTCGTCCAGAGTTCCTCCTTTATGGTTAGACTTTCTGGGTCCTGCTGGTCCACACCACCACTCTGTTCTTCAGGAGCTTCTTCTTTAACCAGCACCAGCTGATAAAAATCTGTAGGAAACACAGAAACACATGATGTGATTTACTGACTGGTGTTGTTAAGCATCAGAATAATATGCTCTGTTGTGTATTGCATCTATGTAAATATGTGTATATGTATATGCTTTTATTGTGAAAAGTACAATAGAGAAAGTTGAACTTTGACATCATAGAACTGCACCAATAAAAAGGGAGCATTGGTGTTTGTAGTGTCAGTGTGTGCTACCACCAGTGAAGGCCCGTTGAAACAGACGCTCTGTTTATTGATTTATTTCCTCCTTTTAATCCTGGAGATTCGTTTGGGAGTCTTGGACCAACAGCTGGATAAATCAAACTCTGCTAACAGGTTATGAGCCCAGAGCAGAGACCAAGAACCAGACCAGAATGAGTTGTGAACCAGGAACGCTGAGCACCAAGCTAATCAGGACAGCTGGGAAAGCATCCTGCTAGCGTGTGAGGAGCACAGAACCGACCAACAGCAAGTCCGGTGAGTCGAGCAAGAGCTACGACGTGTGTCGGACACCATGAGTCGGAAGACAGCGGAAGCCAGTACCCGCTGGTCAAGACTGGAATTTGACGGAGACGAGGATAAATATGAACTATGGGAAACAAAGTTTCTCGGACACCTCCGGCTACAAGGTTTGAAAGACATTATATTAAAGCCGAAAGATGACGATGATGATGAGGAATATGATTCAAAGAACGCAGAGGCATATGCCGAACTTATACAATTTTTGGATGATAAGAGCCTTTCACTGGTAATGAGAGACCCAGCTGACGACGGGCGGAAAGCTCTAATTATTTTGAAAGAACACTATGCCGGGAAGGGAAAACCCCGCATAATAAGCTCATACACCGAACTGACTGTATTACACCAGAAAAGCGGCGAGAGTGTAACGGACTATGTTTTGAGAGCCGAGGCCGCCATTACAGCGCTGAACACTGCAGGTGAAACTTTGAGCGATGGACTGCTAATAGCAATGGTTTTAAAAGGTCTACCAGAATCATTTATGCCTTTTAGAATCCATGTGACGCAAAGTGATGATGACATCACTTTCTCAGAATTTAAAAGTAAACTGAGAAGTTACGAAGAAACTGAAAAACCGTGTGTGGCCACTGCCACAGAGGACAATGTGATGGCAGCACGGATGAATCAGAGGGTCAAGCACCTGAAGCCGAAATATGTTCAACCAAGCGTGAACGAGGGGAGCGCTGAGAGTAAAGACTTTATTTGTTTCAAATGCGGTAAGAAGGGACACAAAGCTAATATATGTGACCGCAAAAAGTGGTGTAGTCATTGCAAAACCACTACGCACCAGACTGAAGTGTGCAGAAAGAAACATCGAGAGGATGAAGCACGGAAAGCTGCTGATGACTACGAGGGAAAGGAATAGGCATTCCGACTACAAGACGCTGACGGCGAGATGGAAGAAACCAGAACCAGGAATCTGATGGTGGACACAGGAGCAACGTCGCACATCATCACGGAGCCAGAGAGGTTCAGGAGTTTCGACAAGGACTTCGAGCCGAGGTCGCATTACATCGAGCTGGCAGACGGAACCCGGAGCAGAGGAGTAGCTGAACGAAGAGGAGAGGCTGTGGTAACTTTGATCGACAGCAGAAGGGTCCAACACAAGGTGGTGCTAAAGAGAGCACTATACATCCCTTCATAGCCCCAAGACATTTTCTCTGTGAAGGCAGCAACCAATGGAGCAATGGTCATCTTCAAGCGAGGTAACAACGTACTGAGACATTCTGATGGAACGAGATTCCCCATCAAGGAGTACAACAGACTATTCTATCTACGAACTGTGAGTAGAAAACAAACAGACCAATGTAATGCTTCTTATGACCTGAAAACATGGCATGAGATAATGGGACACTGCAATTTTGATGACATTAAGAAACTGCAGGGAGTAGTAGATGGGATGGACATCAACGATAAAACTGTTAGAACAGAAAGGGACTGTGAAGTCTGTATAAAAGGTACATTTTGTCAGACAAGAAATAGAGAGCCGGATGTTAAAGCTAAGACTGTTTTGGAACTCGTGCATACAGATCTGGCAGGACCACTAAGTCCAGAAACAAAAGAAGGATTTAAGTACGCAGTTTCATTCACTGACGACTTTTCCGGTGCAATATTTGTGTATTTTCTCAAACACAAAAATGATACAGTGCAAGCAACAGAGACATTCATTGCCGACACCGCACCATTTGGTACCATAAAGTGCATACGTTCAGATAATGGAACAGAGTTTACATGTGGAGAGTACCAGAAACTACTCAGGGAGAATAGGATAAGACATGAAACTTCAGCCCCTTACTCCCCACACCAGAACGGCACAGCTGAACGAAGCTGGCGAACGCTTTTTGACATGGCAAGATGTATGCTAGAGAGTAACATACCGAAGTCCTTATGGGTTTATGCTGTTCAAACGGCCGCCATTACGAGGAACAGATGTTACAACAGACGTTTGAGAGCAACACCATATGAAATGTTAAGCGGTAGAAGACCTAACTTGTCAAAAATGCACAAATTTGGTGTACCCTGTTACGCGTACAAACAGAACAAAGGGAAACTTGACTCCAGAAGTGAAAAAGGGATTTTTGTGGGTCATGACAAAACTAGTCCAGCATATCTGGTTTATTTCCCAGAGAGTGGTAAGACTCTGAAACACAGATTAGTTAAGTTTTTAACAAGAGAACCTGAAGAAGAGACACAAACAGAAATAGTGTCAGACGATGAACCAAAGTTCCTAGTTAGGACAAGAAGGGAGGTTGAAGACAAAACACCCGGGCAGAAAGAGGAAGACCCAGGAGAAGGAACAAGTCATACAAAACCTCTAGATGAACCAGAACAAACATCATCGCGTTATCCCACCAGAGAGAGAAAGAGACCAAGTTACTTGAAAGATTATGTAACAAAGGGTTATGTAACGGAGAATGGTGATGATCAAGTTTTAACTAACTTGGAATATTGCTACAGACTTTTTACTGATGTACCGTTAACTTATGAAGAAGCAATAAAATCAGCTGACTCAGAAGCATGGAAAGGAGCCATGGAGGAAGAACTAGCCTCACTGAAAGACAATGAGTACGTTTACATGCAGCCAATATCCGGGTTATGATCGGGTTAAGGTCGGTATTCGGGTTTCTGAGTTGATCAGAATAACCCGTTTACAAGCACAAATAGAAAGAGTTACCTCTAACTTGCATAACGCGATGTAAATGCGGACGTTGGGGTAGCGTCAGGACGTGTGGACTACGTCCAGACGCAATATGCGTCATTTCCGGTTCTTCTCGTTCCGGTATCCGTGAAAACAACAACATTTTTCCCAGTTCGGAAGAGATAGCGACCGCGTTTGTTTGCGCTTTAGTTTTCTCGTCACTCAAAGTGTGGTGCTGTGCCGCGACTCACCATGTTACTCCCAACTTGTTGTTTACTTCCGGTGTTCTGGCGCATACAAGACGTCTCGCTACTCTAAAGACCAAGATTCCTTGCGAACAGAGCATGTGCAGAACACACGCTTTGATGGGGATATCCCGGTATGCGTTTACACGACCAAACATTCGGGTTAGAAAAGGGTTACCCCAGGTGTAGTAACCGGGTTTTTAAAAACCCGGTTATGAGCATATCCGGGTTTCTGGCGGTGTTTACATGGACCTGCGGAACCGGGCTATTGTGAATATTCGGGTTTTAAAAGGGTTACTGGCTGCATGTAAACGCACTGATTGACACTTTCACTCTGACAACTTTGCCAGAAGGCAGAAAGACAGTGGGGGGAAGATGGGTGTTTACCATTAAAAGGAATGTAGATGGAACAGATAAGCATAAAGCTAGATACGTGGCTAAAGGGTTCAGTCAGAAAAAGGGAGAAGATTATGAGGAAACCTTCTCACCTACGGCACATTTAAATAGTGTTAGAATCCTAATGCAGAAAGCAGTGCATGAAAATCTGTTGCTACATCAAATGGACGTTAAAGCCGCCTACCTTCATGCCCCGATAGATCATGAAATACACCTGGAACAACCTGAGGGTTATGAAATACTGGCACAAAAGAATGAGAAACTAGTGTGTAAACTAAACAAAGCTATATATGGACTTAAACAGGCAGGTAGAAACTGGAACACTGTTTTACATGAATATTTGTGTGAAAATGACTTTGTACGAAACCCTGCTGATCATTGTGTGTGCACCAGGCAAAGGAAAGAGGACAAGATAGCATTGATGCTACACCTGAGAGTAAATCTGTAAGGCTTGTCACCAGCATCCAGACATCAATTCTGTTTGCTTCACAGCCAAACAGGACACGGGGGAAAAAAAAGAACCATAGCATTAGAACGACTGTAAAATTAACCCTTTAAGCATCAAAGTCGCATTATTTCGTTTAACGAGCCACAGCTGCAAGCATAATCCCTCATTAAGTTAATAATACTTTACACCAGGAGGTAGTAGAGATGTGTAACTTCAATCTGAACAACACTTTTGGGTGTTTCTATTGAAATGTTCGCAGAGGACGAATATTATTATATATTAGATTAGAAACTTGGAGGTCTGTTCACTGGTGACAAAGCTCATTGTCTGGTAATATCTGACTCTGACTCTGAAGAGTAATATTCATCCTCTCATGAAGATATTCACTTGTTAAGAGAGGAACACGGTGGCGCTACTGCACACAGCAACAGAGTCTGTGTGCTTCATGAGAGTAAACACGCTTCACACATGATCCAAAGCTTATTTCACTGTATTCAGGACATGGTGGGTGTAGAAAGGATAGTTTAAAAAAAAACACTAATAGCGGTAACGTAAAAGAAGAGGGAAAAAAATGCAATGCAGACGCAGTACATATGGAACCAGGGGTTTTCCTGGCTCAAACTGAGGCAGAGGTGGTACCATCCTGGCCATGCGCCAGCACAGGCATACTCTGTGCATTCAACTGCCTCACTTTTTTAAAGGCAAAATATTATAAAAGGCTCAATAATATGCATTAGATTGGTGTTTAGTTCCCTTTTTCCCATCTGATACTTATAGTTAAAAATATTTTAAATATTTGACCTACATTTCGGTAACATTTTAGGTTTGCATTAATAACACTCATCTTAGTCAGACTAACACATAAATATATCCAGTAACATATAATGCAATTAATTAACATGCATTTGTATTGGAAATGGTAATAACATTTAATTTCTGCTGCTAACAATGTAATGGTGGCATGTCTATTATGTACGGGTTAGGGCAGGGATTCCCAAAGTGTGGTGCGCGCACCCCTGGGGGTGCGTGAGCTGCCGCTAGGGGGTGCACGAGGTGAAAAGTGTAATGGCTGCGGAGCTCAGAGAAGTCTGTCATGTGTCACCATTATTGTAGAAACTCATTTGTGGGTGGGCCAAAGAAAAAGTAAGTGGGCCCAATAAATGTAATTGAAAACAAGTATATTTTTGCGCGCGCGTGTCCTCCGCATGTGCCCTAGCTTCATAATAACAATGCGCCGAGCTTCAGCACTCTGGCCTGCGCACGCCGATATGTTCCGTATTTGATCATTTTTAACGGTGTTGGAGAAATCTGAAGGTGGCGAGTCATTCTGGCAGATTGTAATTAACACCTGTCTCATGCAGGTGTTCTGACGTTGTAAACCTCACACACAGAACATTGTGGATGTAACAAAATAACAAGAAATGATTCCCATTCAGGCTTTTAACAGCGCGCTGAAGATCTGAAGTTCAGAGTGCGTCTGTCAGAGGTCAGATACGTTTCGGCTGAACCACGGCTCACGGGTGCACAAGTGAGCACATCTGGGCTGGGCAGAAGTAATTTTACAACATTGGTTTAAATAGCGCGAGACGCGGTGACTTGAGCGGCAGTGCCGCGCGCACACACACACACACACAGATTCAATAAGCGCACACGCTGCTTTAACTCCGGCGCGCCGTCAGACTGAAGGCAGAAATGAACGCTGCCTCCACCGTGATAAAAACTTTTAAGAGGTTATTTTTCATTCAAGGTCAAATTAAGATATTAGCTTCTGGGATGAGTCGGGTCCGCTCCAGCCAGTGACTCCTCATGAACCTGACCACATCTCCTGTTACTGCAGCATTTGTTATTCCAGTCAGCGTGGCAGCGGATCGCAGATTCAGCCACACCATAAAACAGCAATAAGTCGGTCTGAGGTAAAAGTGAACATCATGGCTATATTTTGTCCCCTATAGACATTTGATTACGCACAAGTAGGTGATCAGCTCAGGTTTACGCAGAGCAGAAGGAAGGAGAGCGCTCTGGCCGCACAGGTTAAACGTTCCTACTTTAAGAAAACCGTTAAATTGCATTGTTGATGTGCTACCTGGGCATATATATATATATATATATATATATATATATATATAGAGAGAGAGAGAGAGAGAGAGAGAGAGAGAGAGAGAGAGAGAGAGAGAGAGAGAGAGAGAGAGAGAGAGACATGCCCCGATGTGGGGGCTGGGGGGGGGGGCGTCGACATGGTCAGGACATAGAAGGGGGTGCGCGGCTAAATAAGTTTGGGAACCACTGGGTTAGGGTTAGGGGGGTGGTCCGTTTTGCCTTGGCCCCCAAAATGCCTTGAAACAGCCCTGGGTGTGTGACCGAGTTTTCAATCAATCAATCAATCAATCAATCAAAGATTCTTTATTAATCCCAGAGGGAAATTAGAGTTTCAGTACACACAATTCAGAGATAAGACATACATGGGCAAAGACTCATGACAAGAATTGGTGACTGTGGTCATTCGCAACCCTGAGTCGTGCTACCTTAATAGAGATAAGAGGGTTACATGAGGATTGGTTCAGGTGGAGGGAAAAAAGGCACTTCAGAAGTACAGCTTTGCTCTGCAAAAAACCCCTCAGACATATATGCAACAAACTTCAGACAACACAACATAAGTGTCCACTAGGTGGGGTGGTGGGTTGGGACTATCCCCACTTCAGTTCCTGCAGCCACGATAAGCAGCGCATGTCACCTCAGTGTGGATGGGGGAGGAGCATTGAGGGTTGGAGGGTTGCAGTGACCCTGGAACGTTTCAGCGGCCTTCCCGCAGTCCCGCCCAGGATGGGATAGGAGACAGAGTTGAGTTGCCATAGTGACAGCACATTCCACATATCTTCTGAGGGGGGAGTTTTCGTTGGAGCCTTGCTGGCTCAAGGACGCCAGATTCCGATTAGAAATTGTTTTGGGGCCAGACAGAGAAAATTTCCTCTCTGTCTTACAGTTTGTTGGTCCTCACCTCTCAGAATCCCAATAGTAATGGACGTTAATTTATCCCAATCCGTGCTGATTCGTCCACTCTCTCCTTGATGGCATCCATCTTTTGTGCCAAATAATGAATCTCCGCCAAAGTCCCAAGCTTACGAATCATCTCGACAATTATGCGAGTCTGTGAATTCACAGCGCGGTGCAAACCATCTCTGAGCTCCGGGATCAGGCCAATATTCCTCGACAGCTCGTTAATTTTCCGGTAAGCCAGGTAGCCTCCAAGGCCAATGAGGAGGAAACCTGACACCAACACCACGAATATCCACACATCTTCAGAGTCCTCCACCGACAGCTGAGATAAACGGATCAAGTTCCACTGTTTCCAGGAGTCCAACTGGGTCTGTCCCTGCAGGACATCCGGGAGCCCCTTCTCCCGTTCTCATTGTTGAAAAAATTTTATCAAACGCGCTGAGAGACCAGCTAACGAGATCCATTTAAATGTATTTCAGTTTCCAGTTTCCAGAAAAATGCAGAAGCAGCCATGCACCCAGCACACACAGACAAACAAAGGGCCTTGAGGATAAGATATGGTGGAGAGGAGGGAAAAAAGCGTCTGCACCCACCAAGAGCCAGAAGAGAAAACGATTTTGAAGGTGATCTGAATGGGATCACATGTAAAAATATGACATGTGTATAACTTCTTGTTTTATACAGGTAAAAACGTGTAGTGGAGATAAATCTTCCTACATTTAAATTTCAAACTTTAGTTTTCTTGTTTTTATTGAACTATTTTCCTGTCCTGTCTGTCTCTCATCTTCCTGCGTCTCCTCTAAACTCTCTAGAAAATCTGCTGCCTGGATTCTTACTTTTTCACCTCATCAGTTACTTCTGAGCAGATCAAAGGGATCTCCTGACCGCAAAGCGGAGAGCGCGTTTCGATGCTGCGTCAGTGAGGTGAAATCCCTGCAGTACACGAATAGCGGAGCGCATCAGGAACGATTAAAAGACAGAGTACCAGAGGATATAAATGGATATGATCGATCATGTGTTAATAATCATGTTTTATTGGGCCACCTTGAGAATGTATCATGCGCTGGACGCACCAACGATCAGCGCTCTGCGTCCTCTCCGCTCAACAGAATCCCGCTAGGCTGAGAGTCCATAAATATTGTAATATGGGCAGAAACCGGATCTTTCCCTGAAAGATATCTAGCCCCCCATAACTCGATCCCTGCTCCTGGATGAAAAACCGGACATTTGGATCAATGTAGGAAACCCACCTACAACAGCACCAACTATAGCTATGCACCAACTAGCAAGAAATGCTATTTTTGATCTTCATTTTCTGCAGCGCTTTTCGGTGCACCGCTGCTGATACAACGTCACTATAGTGGCGCAACGCTGCAACTGCAGTTAAAATAACATCCGTATAGCTGGGGGCAGAGTGAAATCAGGCTGGGGCGGCACGCAAATTTGAACGCAGGAAAAACCCTGGGAACCGAAAGTAAACGTGCGTCACATAATTGATATGAATGTTCCAGCGTCTGTATGAAAACAGCATTAATAAAAGAGGAATTACTTTTTTAATCAGTACAATTTTTAAATTAAAGAGAAAGGTGTTGCCTGAGGGATGAAACATAGTGGATGGCTGCTTATACTGAGCCAGGATCTTCTGGAGGTTTCTTCCTGTTAAGAGAATTTTCCTCTCCACTGTCGCTAAATGCTTGCTTAGTATGAGGACTGCTGTATAGTCACTGACACTAATCAGTGGCTTGATGCCATTTGTTGGGTTCCTTAAATAGGAAACTTTTTTCTGATTGGCTTAATGAACTGATCTGGATTAGAATGTTTATTATGTGAAGTGCCTTGAGATGACTCTTGTCGTCATTTGGCGCTTTATAAATAAACTTGAATTGAATTGAAAACGGGGTTCACCCGACGTTCTGTTTCGGACATTTATTTTTTGTGGGGATTTTTTTTGTGTTTCAGCTGAAAGCTGAAAATGTACTTTTGGGTCATTTGCAGCCGAAAGTTTTCGGTGCATCCCTAATTATTGTTTTAGGATGTTGAGATCGGAACTGACTCAGAAAACAAGAAATTCTTGTCAGGTGAGTGAAAACACACACACACACACACACACACACACACACACACACACACACACACACACACACACACACACACACACACACACACACACACACACACACACACACACACACACACACACACACACACACACACACCTGTGTCCATGCTGTCCAGGTCCAGGTGGTGAAGAACACACGATGAATCAGTCCCAGATCCTGAAGTGGTAGCAGGTTTTCTTTAGCCGTGTTTAGCTAACAGCTGCAATAGAAACAAAGCAGGAGAGCTGATGAAGATGCTGCTTCAGAACAACGCAGGAGATTAAAGATCCAACGCTTTGGTTCTGATCAGCTGAGGACAGATCCAGTCTGGAAAAGAGGACCTTTGCTCACCAGAGTTCACGGAGTAGAGCTAACCGCTTTTTCCTCCAGAGTCACATTCAGATTCGGGGCTTTTCCGTCGGAGAGTGTGAGCAGGATGGATGAGAGAGCGAGCAGCGATCCTGCATCATGACCAACTCAGATGAGCGAGTCTGATAGAGGGAACCTCTTCAATCTGATGAAAGCAGCAAAACGAGCGCGTTTCTCAGAGAGGCCAAAGGAACAGCAGCAGATCCAGAGGGCAGGAAGTCTAGAGAAAAGCTTTTCTCACCCACAACCTGATTCTGGAGCTCCGATTGTCACGAAGACCGCAGAATATCTTCTCCGCTTCTGGAAAGAACTCCACCAAGTTGTTGAGGAGGAGAAGAAAGTTTCCACAGCCTGGTGAGAAGATTTCTGCAGCAGCAGCAGTTAGTCGCTTTAGCTGATCAACTCTCCCAGAGACTGAAGTGAAGACATTTTTACTGCAGAGCCTCAAATATTCTCCTCACACACCAGAACAACAACAAGCTAGCTCTGCTAGCAGCTTCCGGTTTCTGCTTCTTCCGGTAGTCGGTGACCAGCGTAATGATACACTACCGCCACCTGCTGGAGCAGAATAAAACACACCTGTGTGTTCAGTATAAACCACACAGAACTTGTGATAACTTCCCCAAACAACAACTTAAAGATTTTTCTATATTTTAATTTTCAACCAGTTTCTTTAACAGCGCTGAAAAGCAGGTCAAGACGTTTTCTTCCTAATCGTCATTTTCCAAATCTGACCATGTCTCTTAACTTGATGAAGTTTTGTTTGTGTGTTTGTTTTGTTTTTCATGTAACCAGCCCTGAGAAGTAAACATTTCTTTTGCTAATTTGAGAATTGTTTCATGTTGTGGCAGGGTGGAGAGGCGAGGGCGGGATTTGATCTCCGGACTCCAGAGTGAGAGTCATGCACACAAACCAGTCAGCCAAACATCCCCATGGCCAAGTAGCCAGGGCACATGATCAATCGGGATACAGTGACACTCACCCTGTCACAATGCAATGATTGATGAGGCCACTCACTGTGTGCCCTGATAGGCAAGAGTAAATAAAAGAATGATAACAAAAATAATAATACATTTTATTTAAAAGGGCCTTTCAGAACACCCAAGGTCACTTGACAGAAAACACTTAACAAAATACAATAAAACAATAATAAAACCCAAGCAAGAAAAAAAAATCAAAGAGAGAAACAGTTCAATAAAATCAGAGGTTGTAGGCAGATTTAAACATATGTGTTTTGAGTTTTGTTTCGAAAAGGGTAAAAATGTCGATGTTCCTGATGTCTGGGGGAAGTGAGTTCCAGAGACGAGGAGCAGAGCGGCTGAAAGCTCTGCTCCCCATGGTAGCGAGACGGGCAGAAAGAACCGCAAGATGGATGGAAGAAGAAGATCTGAGAGAACGGGATGGGGTGTGAATACTTATAAGGTCTGAGATATATGGAGGAAAGAGGTTGTGGATTGCTTTGAAGGTATGGAGGAAAATTTTGAAGATGGACCTGAATTTAACTGGGTGCCAGTGAAGCTGCTGGAGAACCGGGGGGATGTGGTGAAAGGACGGGGTTCTGGTGATAATACGGGCTGCTGAATTCTGGACCAGTTGCAATTTATGAAGGAGTTTGTTGGGGAGACCATAAAGAAGTGAATTGCAATAGTCGATACGGGTTATGCTGGTTTGAAGAGCGTTTCACAAATTAGTCCAAGCCGTTCCAGTAATTAGCAGGATCCCGCCGACAGCCGCTTCCCCAAAATGGAGATTTTGGGCCCAATCTGAGGTGAGTAAACTAAATAATTACTTTTAACAGCTTCTAAAGATCGTTCTCCAACTGTAATGTAGCAGCTATATTTGCTATATTTATAAATGCAAAGTAAGCGAGACGTGGACGTGGTTCAGGTAATAGCTAATATCAGTCCACACTGCCGCAGGCTCGAAGCGAGTGTTGTGTGTGTGTGTGTGTGTGTTGATGTCACAGACGGTTCGGGTTGAGTTTTGTGCCGGTTAGTAATATCAGCGCTGATGCAGAGAAACGCAGGAGGGACACTGACGGATAGCCATCAGCTCCTCCTGCAGCTAAAAAGCTGACCCGGTTCTGAAATGGTGCTGAGTCCGGTTCTCATTAGAACATCTCTGATCTGATTTTAACCTTCTGTCTTTCTTTACCTTCTAGTTTTAACATTATGTCATTATTTTAGCTTATTGTTACACGTGTGTTGCTGCTCTTAAAAACAACAATAAATATATTTGCTGTTTCTTTATATTTCACAGCCTCCCAGCAGCTGTGTGTCTGACACTGGGACCATGATGGGAATTCCACCCAGAGCAGCTTCTACACTCCTGAACAGACCCAGGTGTGGCGGGGAGCTTCTGAGCAGCTTCCATCTGAATGACAGGACAAGCGCTATGAACTGATCCAGGTAAAAACATTCTAAATAATCTCAGCCTGGCAGGTCATCACTGCAGAGGAGAATCTTCCCAGACTCACACCAACATCCCATTTTACCTCGGGGCCTCCTGATCTAACAGAAAGACCTGTAGCTCCATCCTCGCTCCGTTCTCCACATGTTTGTCATCATCTCTGGAAGCTACCTCCCACAACACTGTGATGTTATATATAATTTTTTTTCAGGCTAAGTGAACCCAAGTAATCTGCTGTCAGACTGTGTAGTAAAGGTGAGCTGTTTTTCATCATCATGCAATCTTTATTACAGCCTTTGAGTTTTAACATGAACTATGTTTTCTTTTCATAGCTTATTGCTACACGTGTTTTGCTGCTGCGAGCTTGGAGCTAGGTTACATCATGAGATCATGAAGGAGACTACTTATTCTGGCCCTGTGACACTTGGTGACGTGTGAGCTGATTCACCTGGTAAACAACATGTAAATTAAATATTTTGGTTTTTGCTATTAAAAGTAAATTAACTAATAACCTGCATTATTGTAGGACACTCGGCAAAATATGGACACTACATCATGAGGCAGGCACACGTTAATACTCTATAAGAGCACATAAGGTGAGCAACACCACATATTATTATTGTTATTGTTGTTATTATAGTACACTGTCCTGGATTTGTTTTCTTTCTGCATCTCATCATTAGCCTGGCGGATCACCTGATAACTCCTGTCATCTGGGTATGACAGCATGAGGATGTCCTCACACACCTGTAACCTATCAGCTCATCTGGCAGAATAGAGAGAGAGAAGAGACAACACCACATCTCCTGTTCCTGAAAAGCCTTCAGCCATCCTTCGATGACTGAGAACCTCCATCAGCTCTGTCTCCTGTCTGCCTACAATTATTACAATAAATATTGTGTTTGACAAGTTTTTTGTGCTGCCAAATGTCTCATTTTGATTCCAGTTTTTATATTTTAATGGATATTTGTAAATTACATTAATTGAATTATCACATTGTTACATGTTTAACTAGCTCTATTGTGATGAATTAAACTAGCACCTCACTGTTAAAAGCTCGTTTTAATTTCAAGCATGTTTTAGTATTTATGGACATGAACAAAAACAGGAAATATATAAATTGAGATTTATTTAATTAATATAACAAATAAGGGGGAAAGAGTCATTGAAAGGCACATTCTTCTGGAAGCTCCTGATCCTGACCACACCACCAGAGGAGACCAGCTGCAGACACCAGAGGATCACCTACGACCAAGAGAGCAGCTGTATCAGTAAATAAATAATGAAATCAGGGCAGTTTTAGTGGGCTGTTTGGGATTGTGTAACATAAATGAACACATTACAGAATAATTTTCTCATGGGGTATTTTTATAACTTTCTCTGCAGCAGACTGTAACTTGAGCCCAGGGCTCCTGGAGAGCTGCTATCCAGCACGTTTCAGTGGTTTTCCTGCTTTAATAGGTTAGATTAGCTGTTAAGCAGCTCAGCTATTTGTTGCTGATTAAAACCAGGTGTGTTGAAGCAGATAAATCTCTTAAACATGCTGAATGTTGGTTAAACATGCTCTCTAGGGCTGTGGAGCCAAACCCTGCAGCTAATGTAATGCTATGGCTAAAGGCTACGTACCATTCAGGGCTGGTTCTGTTGGGTCGGTTCCGGTAGTTTCAGGCAGCTCACAAGCTCAAAACAATAAGGCTCAGGTCCGCTTGTCTCATCCAAATAGTCTTGGTCCCTTTCTTCTCGAGTGTCTGGGTAAGGAGGAGGAGAAACGTCCTCCACTTCTAATGACTGCTCAGAGTGAAAAAAAGCCAGCATCGTCTCGTTACCCATCCATCTTTGTCACTGCCGCGGCTCCGCCCTCTCGGTCTGCCAGGCCGCCTACTAATGTTGCAGTTTTTAAAATCGATACGTGGGTGGAGAAGGATTCTGAGACACGCTTGACTTGCCCTTTCACCTTAGCCAGCTCCTGTTCAAGCTGAGCCATTGGCAAGCGAGATAAAGGCACCTGTTTGTTCAGTTGACGATAATCAATGGTGAGCCTCCACATACCATTGGGTTTCAATACCGGCCACAGCGGCGCTGAATAGGTGCTGTTGCAAGTTCTGATGATTCCCTTTTCTAGGAGATTGTCTACGATTTGCTGTACTGGTTCGTAAGAGGCCAAAGGGATCTTGTACTGCCATACAAAGGTAGGGGGTGCATTCTCTGGCATGGGGATACGCACTGTGTACATCGTGATTAGCCCACAATCAAGGGAATCAGTAGCAACGTATTCTTGGTACTTCACAAGGATCTGGCAAAGTCGGTCTCTTTCTTCGCCGGAGGTAAGAGCATTGGCTAGTTTAAGGGTTTCTTCGATCTGAGCCGCTACCGAGGGGCACGCTTCGGAAGATAGGTCGAGTTTCCTCTGTGAGGTCTCTGTCGTGAAGTCTTCTGACACAACATCCAAGGCCTGCACAATCATTTGATCCTTCTGGGTGAGGTCACCACGACCTATATTATTCCGACTAAGAGCAGGGGTTGTTGTCAACATGATGGCCCCTGTTGGTTTTGTGTATGCAACCGAGGAGTTGCCTGTGGGTGACACAAGAGCCGCTGAAATGCAGCCGAGTACCAGAATGGTTAGTTCAAAGTCGTGAAACTCTGTGCTAATAAGCCATCCAATTGGTGTGGATCTTGGTAACAGGATGTCCTCAGCAGTGTGATTGCAGACTGGGACGACCACGGACCTTGAGTCCAGGCTCAAAAGCGAAGTGGCTTCTACAGTGAACCCCAGGTCAAAGAGCACGGGAGATGGCTGGAAAAAGACATGTGAATGTGGTGTACACTATCCAGCCATAATGTAGGTGACCACCAGAAAGTTATTCACATAACTTTCTCTTGTACCATGTTCAGCGCCTTGGGCTTCCCGATAGGGTTGCGGAAGGCGCTTTATAAATAAAGCTTTGATTGATTGATTGACATAAGCTTGCACAGTAGTATGCTGACTAACTGCAATTTGTGCAGCATCCGGGATAATCTGTCCTGACCTAAGTTGGTCAGCGTTAGGGAAGGGAGATTGTGTAGCTGGTGAGGTCAAGGACCATAAAACTTTGTTAATCATGTCTACCTGAACGCCTAGGCGGAGCAG